>NC_063214.1:63202593-63507177 GCF_020740725.1 Corvus hawaiiensis | reverse complement strand
AAAAAGAAAAAAGAAAAAGAAAAAAGAAAAAGAAAAAGAAAAAAGAAAAAAGAAAAAAAAGAAAAAAGAAAAAGAAAAAGAAAAAAGAAAAAAGAAAAAAAAGAAAAAAGAAAAAGAAAAAGAAAAAAGAAAAAAGAAAAAAAGAAAAAAGAAAAAGAAAAAAGAAAAAAGAAAAAGAAAAAAATGGCATCCAGACAGTATTGCTTTAGTTGACTTTATAGGTAGCTGCAATGAACAAGTACCATCTTTTTATTATTGCCTCTGACTGAGCATATCTTTGTGATTTGTAGTTCTGAGAAGGCCATATATAAAAAAAGGAGTTTCACATATTGCTACCAGTAAACTTTGAAGAAAAGTTTTTCAAAAAAAGATTTTATTATGAGTTAGGTATGGAAAAATTTAAGTTTAAACATAGAGCAGATGAAAGTGATAACAAGTTTCATAAAACAATGATAATAAAAATATTTTTCATAGCACATTATTAGATGCTTGTTATTTATTTTCTTCTCATATTTATCATGCCAGTGATAAATAAGGCTTTCTACAAATCTGAAGTAAACAGCTTTGCACACCAGCACTCAAGACATCCTGGAGCAATATTCTTCATGGTGATTATGACGTTTGTCCAAGTAAGAATAAATTAAAGCAATTTATTTACGGACAAATGCAAATCAAGAATTGCAGCCAGTAGAATGATTTAGGAAGTCATGGACTTCTATCTTTCTATGTTGAGAGTCAAAGACCCCTAGAAATGACATTAAACAATATAAAATTCATACATCCTAAATTTAGAATTTTGGGGTTTTTTCAGATGTATTTATTCAAGTTAAAACAGAATCACTGCTGATATATTGCTTAAACAACCAATAACACCACAGCGACTTCCTGGTTGCTCTGTATGACCCTACTTGTCTTCCAGCCCAGCTTCTCTTCAAATAATAATAGATGTAAATGAATTAATAAAGACTATTCTCAAGAATAAGGAACTTGGAACACATGTGGTAGAAATTCCAGAAGGAGACTGAATGATGGCACATTTATTGCACAGTAAGAAAAGCAAGGAATGTTTCTCCCTGCCTTCCATCTCCAGGTGTATATTGCTTTGCATATTGGTTTTGGTCAGTTTTCTTTCTCTTGAACTAGGTGAGACTATGACTAATGATCTTAGAAAGTATTATTAGGCTTAACCTATATAGAATAAAAGTTTCAGTGAGATGAGTAATATATCCCATTTATAAAATGTGAATGAATCAGACACTTTTTTTTTTGCCTGCATTATGTAGAAATTAAACACTCTCAACAAAGATTTAATGGAAGATGAAATCTGCTCCCTTTGAACTTTTCTGGAAGGATTTTGCTTTCCCTTTTGCCAGACACTGAAGAGAGCCATAAACAGAAGAGAGACCTTGGCTTCTTGTTCCAGCCACTTGTCCTCAGCAGTCTAAAATCAGCATGCTGAACCTTTCAGCTGTTGCTGCAATATGCTACACAATGTCGGATATTTCCAATACCCTTGTTTATTTCAGAGCACCATCCTGGCTTGAACTTTAACAGCTACAGTATGTGTCTATGTTTTAACTTAGGCCTCCTGTTGAAGTATCAAATTAACTTTAAAAAAATACCATCTTGTTAACACTGCTAAACAATGCTGATTTGTTTCCATTGTTTGCTTCTAAATGCTTTTATTTTTGTATTTATTTATTCTGTTTGTTCATTTTAAATGCTCAGTAATATGGTGGTACACAAATTGTCCAAGGTCATAGGCTGGACAACGGAAAGCCAGGCACATCACTGGCCCCAAAACACCTCTGTCATTCATTACAGTCTGGGAAGGAGGCAAGGCTTAATTCCCATTTTAATTAACTACTAAACAATAGAATTCTGGATAGAAGTTCACAATATGACAGCTGATTGACTTCTGCTAAGGTATATCATTTGTTCCCCATAATACTTTGCTTTTTCAGTACTAATGCAAAAAAAAAACCAAAACCATGGCAGAAAGTATTCATCAGCTGTTCCTTTCACAGCATAAATAAAAATGAAAGCAGAAATACATGAGGAGTTTAAATTAATCTGTTTGCAAAGGAGAGTATGCTTCATGACAGGCAAAACTTCATCACTTTTATCTACCTCAGCAATGAGACAATTTGAAATGATGCTTCTGTGGTACCTTGAGCACCTCTATCCCTTCAATTAATTTGTGAGGAAAACACAGCTCTAAAATTTTTTTCACTGTGCATAAAGGAGCAGGGGAGGAGACTTTTCCTGGAGAGACTGATCCAAAGATTTGAAGTGCTTTGAGCCTCGAGGAGCATTATATTCCACTTGGAGAACCAAGGGCCAAGTTGATTATTTCATGGCTGGCAGATTGAAGTAAGTCGGTGAATACAAACATACAGGAATGTACTCATGCAGATACACATATATATTTTCCCATAAACTTGAGATAAGATATACAATATCCCCAAAGGGATATTGTAGAGAGTCATAGACTTGTAAGAGAAGTTCTTATAAGAAAATGTGTGCAATATAAAGTCATAAAATACAGTAAAGGGTTTTTAAAAAGTCTAGTAAGTCAATGTTTTATTGTGATAGCTCTTTCTAAATGCAAAGAAACCAAGGCCAAACTGAGCTGTTATATGACAGGGCCATTTGTAAATATGATGAAGTAACTCACTTGAGTTTTTTCTCTCATAATTTCTGTGCTAACCTGTCTTAACTGATATTCTATGAAATTAATGGAACATGAGGTTGCAGAGTCAGTTCTAGAGGACCCATCCAATATATTTGACATTGCTTACTCAGTTCTAGAGGACCCATCCAATATATTTGACATTGCTTACCTTGTGAAAGTGAATTGAAATCTACAGAAATGAAGCATAATATTGCATATATTTCTTTTCTGAGTACCTTGGTTCCTGTTGTGGCTCAATTTTTATTAATTTCTTCCATATATGCAAAACAAAACTTTAGCAAGTCAGCTCATGCAATTGAATTCTTTGGTCTTCCTCATATTTCAAAGTGACTGACCATGTCTAGAATTTTCTACTAATGTCAAAAAAAGTAACAAAATAATTTCAGGCACAAAGTTCTTCATCTTAGTTTTGCATCTGTCAGAACTTTTAGCATCTTAATAGTTCAAAATGTTTTTAAACACACACAAAAATATTCAAATATTAAGCCACACATACAGAAGGGATTTTTTCCCACTACAAGCTACCACTATGTCAAGTTTTATTGTAACCACTGATAACAGCACCAGAAGATTCTTGCAGAACTAGTCTTAATTTTAGTTTGAGATATGATAAAAATATGCTTGTTCTTTGTTCATTGTTCTAGGTATCTAGCATGTAACTGTACAAAATTAAATTTTGTATCTTATTTGAGAGGAATTTCTTCTGTCCAAGTTTGTAGGTAATGTTTTATGCAGACAGCTAGTCAGCTAGCTTCCACACAGATGTCTACACTGTAGGTATCTATGAATCACTAATGAGTCCTACCTAAAATGTGCATCTTGGACAGGATTCAACTCATTTAACTCTAAACTTCAGAAACTTAGACATCTGTGACTCAGATAGTCACTACCTTTCTTCTCTTTTTAGTTAATGGAGATGAAAAATGGAATATCTAGAGTAAGAATTTTTTCACCTTAAGATAAATATTTAACATAGATCAAACCAAGCACACTCCAGAGGCCTGCAGTGAAGACAGCTCTGTTTCTGTTTTAAACATGGTGTTGTTTCCTTTTCAATGAGAAGGGATAATATTTACTTCTGAACAGTTCAGAAGTACTCTTCTAAAAACCCTAATGAAACCTATTGTTTTGACTTTGGTCAAACCTAAATTGTGTTTCTATTGACAGAAAGTAAAAAATCAGATGTTGGCTTTAAACCAGCTGTCAATTGATTTGGAACTTAAAAATTTCAATTAAAATTGTATTTAATTGATCTTTCAAAATATTTCTTTCCTGTAGTTAAGTTTGGGGGGGTGTTTTCCTTATTTTTACCTAGAACTGGTAAACCCATCACAGAACAATGTTATGGTGATGGGCTAGTGACCTGGAACAGACGCTCCTCTGACTCTTAGATGATGAAATTGTCTCTATGTTGGGGTCTCTTTGTATACAGTTACAAATGAACTGTTCCATCTCCTCATTTTTATGATGCCTCTTTTACCTCAGCACAGCAAGGTCTGGGGAATACAGGAATCAATCTTAAAGCTTAACCTACAAAACTTGTATTAGTATACTTAGGACTTAATGCTTAGTCTACAGTGTAATTTCAGAGGGCTTATTTGTTCAGTTCCATGAACTGTATGGGTGGAATTCAAGCCTTTGTAACTCTGACAGGGCTTTGTCATTTGGAAGATCCAGTAGTAGTCCCAGCTCTTATTGAAGCAGAAAAAGAACAAGTTATTAGTTCTATACGTGAGCTTTAAGGAATGTATGAGCTGCTACATAAGATGACATCTGAAACCTATTTGCTTCAATATTTTACCACTGATACTGACCTGCCCTCACTGGTTCAAAAGAAAATGCAAATTCCCCTACTGTACAGAGTCTTTAACACTGTGCTTTAACACTTAATAATTAGAAGCTGATATCCTTAATTTTAAGGTTTCACACACCATCCAAATTATATATCCTTTAAAATTAAAAAAATCAACCATATGGAAGTTTTTATACCACTCACAATTTTATTAAAATAACTACTTGTAAACTACAGAAAAGCTTGTCTTTGCCTCATTTTTGGTTCAGTAAACCCTCAGCTTCTCTGTTTTCTGAGAATTTTATTTACTAATTTATTTATTTTAACCACTGGAAGGTACATTTTGTCACAGAGATCATAATTCTGGAAATCAAAACTAGGAAATTTGTTTTTGCAGGCTGTTTTTCAAGACATAATGATATACATTTCTAGAGAGGAATACAAAGTATGCAGTTGTTTCTTTTACTTCAAAGGTCGACAATTCATCATTTCCTGGAACTCTATCCTGTTTTCCAATCTCTACATTAAAGCAGACTACAGCTCCACAAAAAGAGTAGATATCTCTGTTTATGACAGGGAAAAAGTGTTAGTGGAACTCAACTTCTCACTTATAAGCTAAACAATTCCCCTACTCATATTATTCGAATTAATTAAAATTCTGTTACAGAGGACATCATTACTTTGACAGTGCTAGTCCTGTGACAATTTCATCTCAAGTTCAGTCTGTGAAACATTTGGGGTAGTTGTCAAACACATTTCTGCTTTTAGAGAAATATTTCTTAATTCTTTATTTAGTGAATATAACTTTGTACAAGTTAAGATAAGCAGTTATGTTTTAATAGCTTTCATAAGGTGGTGGATTACCTGTACCATGGTTCTCATAAGTTGAGACTGGGGACAAAAACCCAATGACCAATTGGTTTCTCATTATTTTTAAAATACCTTATCACAACCTTGGTAATTAAATCTGCTTTAATTCATGGCACTTTTATTCATTAATAGCTAATTTAGAAACTACCGAAATGTGGAGTTGTGATTATTATTACCCTTGCTGAGGAATTTGACTTTCTCTTTTAGTGAGGGCCTTCTGTCAACTTTTAGCAGAGTTATCACAAGATCAGAAAAACCACATTAATTTATCCATCTATCCCCTGAGTAGAAGATGGATCTGAAAATATGTAAGTGTTCCTTAAAAAATAGTGTCAAAATAGCTGTTTTAAGTGTGACATTACCTTTTTTCAACTAGCAACTGTTCCTCTCTCTTTGCAATGGAGTTAATTTTGCCTTTATTACGACCATGGGTGCATGACTGTTTCAAAATATTGGGAAAGGGAAATGAGCCAAAATCATTATCTTCACTTGAAGTGTTTAATACCAAATGTAAATATTGGAGGGGCTTGAGTGCCCAAGCCATCCCTCAAGGCTTTATGCATCTGATTATAAATGTCCCTGCTGCACTGTCAGGTAGTCACCATCACGACTTCAGTCCAGGGTTGTCAAGGAAATAATAACCTACAGTGTTCCATTGCTTCTCAGTATAAGGACAGCGCTTAAATAACACATGGGTTGACTTCCCCTCAAATACTCCTGTATAATTGAAATTGTTAATAGGCAATTAGAAAAATCAGAAATAAAAACAGAATTCAGGCTGCTTTAGATGCTAATTCCTCCTGTATATTTCATGCAGCATTAAAACCTTTAGTATCCAGTGAGACACTGTTCATAAAATGAGAAAGTAAGCTGATGGCTACCTTCTAAATACACTTCTAGTGGTCAGTTTTATTCTCCTGTATAGAAGAATGAAAGAAGCTAATGTCCTTTTCACTTCTTTATGGAACAGCAGCACCTGAGGGAGACAGAATTTATTGCAACAATCCACTGCCAGGAATACATTAAGCACAGAGGAATAAAGGATGCATGAGTACGTTCTACATTCAGAGAGAAATGTGGAATACAAAAAAAATACAGCATTTTCCAAAATACCATTCCTTAAGATTTACATCCTTTTTCAAATTAAATTCTTGGTGGTCACTACAGGATCTTGCTTTTCTAAACTGAGAAATTTATTTCTTGAATTATTTCCAAAGTTCTGTGAAACAGATAATAAACTTTAAAAGAGCTATGGTGTTTGTTCCATACAAACCTAACTTATTACTGTGTGCAATTCTCAGTCTAGAATCTTGTACAGATTGTAAAGAAGTACATATTCTTCAGTGTAGGACAAACATTTGTAATTGAGCTTTTAATCTTCAGGGACTAGGAACTTACGATTTTTAGAACTGAAGCAAAAAGACAAAGCTATGCCAGACTAGTGTAGTCCATTAACCAACTTCACACGGCAGAGTGTGTATCAGAATGCAGCTTCTTATCAATAAATCTCATCAAACACTATATTTCACCTAAACCTGGACTACTTCTGTATTAATATCGTATTTCAGATTTTTTTTCATTAAATAGGTATTTGAGTAAACTTTGAGCTTAATTTGACTTTGCTTTTTTTATGTGTCCACTTTAGGGTATATGTATTTCAATAAAATGTGATATATCTTTCCAAATCATCGACTTCATCTTTGATCATGATGCCTGCAACAGAATTAATCATACCAAGCCAAAAACCAGGTGCCATAGTGTTATTTTCTCATACCTTTGGCAGACAAGGTATGTAACCTAACTTGTGCTCTTCTGGACTAGCAACTAGAGCACAGGAGGCTTAACATATAAATGGGATTAAAGAGGCGTGTTTATATATGTTGCAGATTCAATTAGTCAGTGAAGAGAACTTCTAGAAGACAGTTCATCTGAGATGAGCAAATCTTGTGGGGGGTGGCTGAGGGAGCTGCGGTTGTTCAGCCTAGAGAAAAGGAGGCTAAAGGGAGACCTTATCACTTTCTACAACTACATGAAGTGAGGTTGTAGTGAGGTGGCGGTCAGTCTCTTCTCCCAGGTAACAAACAATAGGACAAGAGGAAATGGCCTCAAATTGGAAATGGCCTCAGATTGCACCAGGGGAAGTTTAGGTTTCATCATCCAGAGGGGTTGTCGAGCACTGGAACAGGCTGCCAGGGAAGTGGTTGAGTCACTATCACTGGAGGTATTTAAAAGGCATGTATATGTGGCACTTAGGGACAGTTTAGTGGTGGGTTTGGCAGTGCTGGGTTAGTAGTTGCATTAGATGATTTTAAAAGTCTTTTCCAACCTAAAGGATTCTAGGATTCTATGACTGTATGACCTTAAGGCATGTCAGAAGAACTGCCCATTAATGTTGCTATTTCTCTTTGCTGCGTAAACAAGATGACAAAGATGTCTGGCAGGGCTTAGGGCAATTTCCAAATATTTAAGGTAAGCAGATGAGCTTGATAGTCACTAATACCTTTGTCTAGTTCATTTATCAATGCATAAGCACACTTTAATATTTTTATTTTCCTAATGTTTCATTTAACCAGTCAAGTAATAGAAACAATACCATGAAAGAGTAATGAGATCAAGAAAAATGGCTCAGTATCATCATCAGACTTGATGATACAAGAAATGAAGTCATCATACTAAACCAAGAGAATAAGAATTATTTATAGAAATCATTCAAGACAATAAATGCCAAAAAATCCTGATTTATTTTTGTAAGCAATTTAGAAACAGGGAAAATGTCAGAAAGGTTTTTTAAATAAAAATTTCCATTTCTTTGACCTGTATCTTGTATATTCATTGCAAGTAGAGTCAGTGTTTTAGACTGCATTTGTCTGAATGTATCACAGAAGGATGAACTAATGAAACTTAACATTTATTTATTCACTTGCTTATCTGAGGAACTTGTTCATACAATGTTAAATTCATTGCTGTGTTAAGCAAGTGCAGTTATTGTCATATTAATGGAATTCTGCTTGCTTAGTAGTACAATTATTTTGTCCCATAAAATAAGTGATCGTAAAATAGCATTTTCAGGTAGACATTATTCTTTTCACATTGCTCTGGAGGAAATGCTGAAGAGGATTAAGGATTCTTTCTAATACCACAAAGGGTATTTGGGCTCAAACTTTGTGTTAAAACACTATTTCTTTGCTCACAGGCTTGAACTCAAACCACACCTCTGTCTACAGGAAAAGGTTCCACACTGCCTTGCAAACTTCTCTTTTTATGACATTTTGGGATTGCTGACAGGAAGTTTTCAGGTTATGCTTGACATTTTGGTAAGTAAAATCACGAGTAATCTTACCTTTGCCTGATTCACACTGTATTGCTTCTCTTTGCTTTTGAACTGCTCTGGAAAGGACACAATACTCATCTTTCTTTGATCTTTTTCATACCATGTGATATAACACACAGGCAATTTACATCTACTGTTCCTAAAACTAATGAATTACCATCATGATTTTTTTCTTTATCCAAACTTATTTAATTGCAGTTCTGGATTTTGCTTTCAAACCGAGAATGAAGAGAAAGGAAACGTATAGCTTGAACATAGACTGATTATCTCATCACCAATTTAAAAGTCAAGGTGAAATGGATTTATGTTCATCACACCTAAAAAGTCTAAAAATTCATTAAAAATTCCCTTTTCCTAGAAAATATAAGGGAAAGCAGCTGGGTATTATAGTGATTTTCAGCAGCATAAAATCTTTAAGAGGATTTTAGTGGGTTGCAGGGAAGAAAGCAGCTGAATCAATGGTTTGCCACAGTTTTACTAGTTTTTATAGTACTGAAAAGACCATGTCTCAGAAAAGACTGTCTCTGACACAGAGAGAGGTAATAGCTGAATTTGGAAGAAAAATAGCTGGAATGATGGCATGAACTTCATAAATTTGGAAATAGAAGCCTTTGACTTCAAACTTTAATTACAAGGAAACAAAGACAATTCACATACCTATAATCATTGAAATAGCTGTGAAATAACTGTCTTTTTCCTACCAGAAAAAAAAGTAAAAGAATCCTAATAAATATTTTCAGTGCTTTTAATGGATAAGTAATTTGGAGTTGAACTGCATAGTGTGAGTTGAGGTAGGGTGTATTGGGAAATATAGGCAAGAATTGGAAGAGTAAAACTGCATGAGAGTATGTGTTCTTTCTTATTGAGGTGGTGCACTGTATGGATAGCAAAAATATGTTCAAGTTTCTGGAAATTGGGTGCAAGACAAGTAAGGCAGCTGTGATAGTCACTGTGACCATTCAAGTGGCTCAGTATTAGTGCATAATTTATGAGTGCAATTGAGCATATGAGCAGACTGAACCTTCTGTCATTAGATCAAATAGGGGCTGCTCTTTTCAGTCAATCAAATTACTTCTTTATTATTTGCCTGTGATAAAAGGTTTGGTATTGTCAGGGAAAATCCTTTAATATATCATTAAAGAAAGTGTGCCCTGTGACTGGCACTGAGGGAAAAACAAACAAAACCCACTAACAACCCTGCTCTAAATTTGAGTTACTTACCAGCTGATGGATTCAGAGAGGAGATTCAGTGCTTTAATCTATGTGAACCTGCTCAATAAGGCCAAGTGCAAGGTCCTGCACATAAGTCAAGGCAATCCCAAGCATGAGTACAGGCTGGCCAGAGAATGGATTGACAGCAGCCCGGAGGAGGACAACTTGTTTTGGTTGACAAGAAACTCAGCATGACACGACAATGTGAACTCGCAGCCCAGAAAGCCAACATAAGAAGGATGTGGATCGCTTAAAGTGAGTTCAAAGGAAGCCACAAAGATGATCAGATAATTGAAGCACCTGTTCTATGAAGACAGGTTGAGAGAGTTGGTGTTTTTCAGCCTGAAGAAGAGAAGGCTCTGGGAAGACCTGAAAGTACCTGAAGAGAGCTGGAGAGGGAGTTTTCACAAGGGCATGTAGTGACAGGACAAGGGGGAATGGCTTTGAACTGTAAGAGGGTAGATTTAGATCAGATATCAGGAAAATAATTTTACTGTTAGAGTGGTGAGACACTGATACAGGTTGCCCAGAGAAGCTGTGGATTACCCATCCCTGGCACTGTTCAAGGCTATGTTGTATGGGGCTTTGAGCAGCCTGGTCTACGGGAAGGTGCACCTGTCCATGGCAGGGGGGTTGAAACTGGACGTTCTTTAAGGTCTCTTCCAACCCAGTGCTCTATGATGATTCTGTGTGCTATTTTAGGGGTATTTGCTCTGTATATAATGTGCATTTGTTCATTTGAGTTTATGAAGGAATGTATGAAAAGCCTTTATCCCATGCACAATAGGTTGTTTAGCATATGCTGGTCATAGAGAGATTCACTTTCTCATAAATGAATCTGGAATACTTCCCAGAATAGAACTGCCTCTCAAACATGTAACTTTGGCTGACAGTGCTGAACTCCAAGGAGAGAGTGGGATACTGCTTTTCTGTGCAATGCACATTTGGGATTCTTCATCCTCTCAAGAGATTTTTTGATTGCTGCTTACTGTTCACTTCTGTGGAACGAAGTTTAAAAAAAAAAAATATCTTGCGTTCTGAAGTTGTAGGACTGCAGTAAATACTGTGTCAACTTTATGTCTACATATATAATTCTGATACTTTTCTTGTGATGAGACAATTTCATCAATTGCTAAAGGAGTACATGACTAATATATTTACAGAATAATTCCTGAGTTAATTGATATTGGAAAAATTAGTTAGATAAAGAGAAAATGAATAGTTTTGGGTTTGCTCACATCTTCCATCTGTACTCTCCACTTTTACTCTTGTTTGTTTAGCAGATTAAGACTACTTTAAAAAACACCATAATAAATATATTAGATTTTCACCCTTCAGATTAATGAATAAAGAGCACTGTTATTAGACCTATTTCATTCCTGAGTATACATTTCAATTTTTGAGATTTTGCTTTTTCTTTATATTTCATAACATGAAAAAAATTTAAAACATGAGAAGTCCTTGCAATTTCCTCTACAAACATTACTATTTAGTTTTTTTAAATACTAGGGAACAATGGATTTTCAGTGAGTGAGCAAAAAGTCTGAATAGTTTAATATTTAATTTCTTAAATTTCATGATACTTGATGCCCTTATCAGGCTCACAGAACAGAGAATTTCAGAAATGAAATCTTTCTATGGAGGAACTTCTGACATTTTCTCCTAAGATCTTTCCCTTTGAGAGAGGAAGGATGGCATTTAACTCAAGATTGCTGATATCTAAATGAAAATCTTAAAGTGCAGATGGCTATTTTACTTACAGATTCTGTTCAGGCACCTAAGTTACTAGTGCATTTAGGTCAACACAGGTTATAGAGTCTAAGAGAGCTACTCACCTGCCCCTGGTAGAAGACACCTGTGTTTTGTGCTGAACAGTTTCCTAGAATCCATTTACTTTATCAAGCTCTATTTAGACACTTTAACGTACCACGGTTGTCTTAAGATGCTTTTAGGTATTCTACTTGACCATCAGCTGGTGTTCTAAATGTTTTGACTATCTTGTATGTTCACTGAGGTGTTTCCAAAGACTTGCAGTTATCCTGAATAACTAGCCTTTGATGAAAGGTAATGTGAAAATGGAAAGGTACTAGTTGACTTAAAACTCCTCAAACCTTTAGGCAGTAGTTTATAATTAGTTCCACTTTTTCCCCTTTAGATACAAAAGAAAATGCTCCAAAATATCTTGTGACACTGCAAGCTCTTTTGAAGAAACAAACCAGTCCGAGCAGCAAAATCACATTTCCCAGTACTTCATTTTCATGTATATGTGTATATGTAAATAATTGCTAATAGTTTACTGTTAAAACATAAAAGTTAACACTGTCAGTGTTTGTCAATATCAACTAATTTCATTAAATTCAAGCCAAAATCATTCTGGTGGCATAGTGGTAGACCCATGTATAATAGCCAAAGTTTTAAACACTAAGTTTGGGGAAGTGTCTTTGCCTAGATGCTATTTAGATACATGAGGACAGAAATTGGGTTAGCTTGCACCACTAAGTAAAACAAGAGAACTGTGTTGGCTTCGGGCAAGTGCTGAGAACAGGAGTTTTGCCCTGAGGATATGCACTAATTTAAGCTTGCCTTCTCTGGTCAGTGGTTCACTCCCTTTCAAAAGAGTACACCCCAGAGTACAAAAAGCTTCTCAAGAAATAAACTTTTTCAGATTAAGGTCATCCTTCACCCCTGCAGATGTGAAAGTGGAAATATTAATACCATAAGAGGGAATGAATAGTTATCAAACTGATAGATTAAGAACCAGAGAATCTCTAAGCAAAAGAATATCCAGAACAAAGTATATCTTGAAAGTCAGAATCCATAGTGATACATTTGGTAGTTGTAGCGTCATATTTATATGGAAAAGAGGTGATGAATGTGAGAAGTACCTAAAACTGCTGGTTTGAGCATTTATCAGACAATTCATAAGGGCATTTAAGACTACAAATACTCACTTATAGACTAGGTCACGGTTATGCACAACAGCTGTCATGCACCTGTATATGATGGATGGCAAGTTCAGGTCCTGAACTTCTGAGGACAGATAAAATAGAAGATCATTGTGAAATCAGATATGACAACTGACTTTATTCAAATTCAAATTAACTTACTTTACAGTCTGCATTTTCTTTAAGGCATATAACCTATTCCAGTTTTCTTCTTGGGTGGACTTCACTGCAAGCAATTTAAGCCATCCAAGCATTAGACATCCCACCTGAGTTAAAATCCAAGAATACTACTGAACTGCCTTCACACGGGGCCTGGTGTCATTTGTGATATTCTTGGAGGCTTTGGTGTCTTATAAGGGTATTCTGTACCAGCTCCCCGATGGTGTACTGAGTATCGTGTAGTATCTTGAATGATCTTAGGTAACTGTGAACAAACAGCTGAATTTGGGTCTTAATTTCTTATACACTACTGAACATAATAGGTCAAGAGGGAGAGCCACATGCAGGACCCCTGTCTTCTATCACAGTACAGGATGAATTATCTTCTGAAGGTACATTTTTCCCTCTCATAACATTAAAAACATCTAGACTGACAATTTAGGCTAGATGAGAAACTTTTACGAAAACAAAATTAGTTGAGAGGATTTCACAGCAATTGTGAAATATTGTTGACTGTATACAGAAGATCCACATTTCTGAAATTAAACTCAAGAAAACTTGAAATTCACGCTTTACTCTTGTTGGCCAATAATAACAGTTCTCCATTGGAATGCTATGGTGTTCTGTTCACACTGCGATCTGTTCTCAGTGTATTTGCTCACACTGTTATTTGCCACACCTCGGGGATGCCTAAACTGGCTTGTGGATAAAAAAAATTAGAGAGCTTTTCCTTAACTGAAGAGATGAAAAAATTACATTAAAGCCTAAAGGTTTTTAAAAAAGATAGCATATGCTTAAATACAAAGTATGTTTGAAAAAAAATCCATGTGACATGAATATTCAGTACTTTATAAAGATATTTGTATTTATTATTATTGATGTTTAAAGTGTATTTCTCTAATTATCCTCGTTCTGAAGTAGCATTCTAATTATTCTTCTAATACTATAGGATTAACATACTAAAAATATTCTTGGAAGTACAAATATGAGAATTTCTTGCAATTATTTCCTACCCTTTAGTACTTCTCCTCTGTTTAACACGAGCCTCAGAACACTTTCAAAACACCTTAATTATTTCACTTTTTTTTCCTATATTTTATTTATTTATAATTTTTGTAATAGATATGATGATGTGTTCTAGTGCTTTTTAGTTCACACTTTGAACCTGTATTAAGATCGCGTAGTATGCTACTGTGGAGAAATTGTAAATTAAGACTAAAAAGTATAATGCACAGTAAAATAAATTCAACAGAAAAACTGTCTGAGGTTTTTGATGACATAGTTTACCTATGTCGTCATTGCCCTTATGCTTGATTGCCACCTTGCTTATTTTCGTCAAATCAGCCACAAAAAGAAGGTCCATTATTTTTAACACCGTTTTTGATTTAAACAATAGTATTGGGGTGAATAATCTATTTTTGTTTTGGTCAAAGAACTTGTTATTAAAAAAGGTAATAATGCAAAGGACTATCACAGCCCTGTTATACTTGGAACTGTAGCCCTGTTATACTTGCAAATGTTTGTTCCCAACAGCTGAAATTATTAGTTCTTTTCTTAATCCTTTCTCACCTAATGGCAGAAGTTTCCAGGGGCTGGAATAGATCAAGATTTTAATTATTCTTTATTTTGACAAAGGGATGTGAGATTTGACCTTTGTTAGCAAAATAACAATTTAAAAGTGAAGTGAACAAAGGATATGGCAAAGATTTAGTCCTCATTGATTCATGCCAACAACAACAGTGAAACAGGCCATCATCTACCTTTTATACCTTAGTACAACTACATTCAAACTGGGATTCTTCTTATTTATTTATGAGGATACACTGTAATGTGTAACCATCTGGTATTTCAAATCCAGCTTTGCCTGATTATTTTCTGGTGCCTATGTCTCTGGATGGTACACTGAATTATAGGAGATCTGAAGTATGGAGATTTAACAACTCTCTAATTAAAGCTGCAGCATTTGTGCAACAGATGAAGACTATTTCAGAATAAATTAATATCAATAAAAACCAAGAAACTAGCCTGGGTGTTTTGTGGGAAGCTGCCAAAGCAGTCATGAGGGGTAGAATAATTTGCTTAGCTGCAGCAGCAATACAAAAAGTATATCTTGAGTACCAGTGTAAATTAGAAAAGGAAGTTAATGAGATGAAAAAAGCAACATAAATAGCAGGTACCCTAGGACCCTCCAACTTTTGATTAAACAGAGGGAAAGTAGATGCTTTGTGGTGAATAACACAGACAACGTGTTAAAGCTTAATGAACAAATGTACTCTGAAAAGGGGAATAAATCCAACAAATTATTTACATATGATTGGAATATGAAGAGAGAACTTTTTTTTTTTTTTCAGTTTGAGAATGAAAAGGATCATAATCCAAGAACTGTAATAAGATTTCTTGCATGTTCCTTATGAAACAGATTTATTCTCGCTAAATATAGGTCATCAGGAGATAGTCTCATTATCCAAAATTCAATTGCCATGGATAAAGGAAAGAAGTAAGATGAAGTAAGATGAAGTTATTTCTTCTGGGATCAGAAGTTAACAACAAGCCAGTGAAGATTCTTCTCTCAAAAAAACCCCAACAGACCAGATAGAATCAGTGTTATTAAAAGAAGTTGTCTTTGTTTTTGTTTGTATGACTGAAAATGCTTTTATTTGACTTCCTTCTCTCTTACAGAAATGGAAGCATTAAAATCTGCAGTGGAAAAAAAAATCTGTATGATAGATAATATATTGTTTAACAATGGCCTTGTTATAAGAAAATTTTCACTTATTGAGACAGTAGCCATTTTCCTTATTATGTAGTCTTTCATTCAACAAAAGATAAGTAACTTACTCAACACAGGTATCGGGGCTTGCTGCTGTTAAATTTGATGTTACAGCAACATAATTAAAGAGGGATGTGAACATCAGTAGACTGTAATGGTGGTTTCTAGCATCCTTTACTCAATACCATAACTGAACTGTGTTTTAGTTTGTGACAGAATGAGGATTCACAGAAAAAGAGCATGAAGGAAAACAAAGGAAAAAAGACAAGAAAATGGTATACATCATGCATGAAGCTATTGTAACTACAAGGAAAACCAAATTAAAAGGTTAGATCAAAGTAAATTTTAAGGGAGAAAGTTCTATAGTATGGTTTTCATAGATTAAAGTTTTTCACAGAAGTCAAAGGCTTTGAGGGACTTTCAGAATTTTAAGATCTGCTGTTCTTAAGGGACTGGCTCCAAAGTTGAGTATAAAGCTACACTTTTAGAACTTGTCACTGTAGATTTAAATTGTTTCCTTTTCAATTGTTTGAAAACTTGCACTTGGTTTATGGTTCTTGTAGACAGTATTTTCTCAAGCACAAAGCCTCACTGACACTATTTCTTTCACTTCCCTGAGTCCATCAGAGGGTATGGCAGAGAATCTAGACTTGGGGCATAGCAGATGTAAGGCTGCACAAGGGTTACCTGCCTCCATAGATATTGTGTCTTATCCAGATGATGTGTAGGAGCTGCACACATGAATTGAGTGGTTCATAAGAGACTGCTGAATTAAACCTGGCAGCTGGCTTCACTTTAGTTGTCAGTGATCCAGCTCTTGCAGATTCAATTAGCGGTTTTGGTTCAATTAACCAGAACTTTCATGTGAATCTCTCATGTTCTCGGAGCAGAACCTTATTGCCTTCCCAAGCAGTTCTTTACAAGTATGTGAAAGTCATGTCTGGAAGCAAAACTAAATGATCTGTCAGGGCAAACAGGACTTTAGTTATTCCAAGGTAGAAATCAGAACTGTAGTTGAGAGAGTTCAAGGTCCACGCACAACGTGTACGGGCTTATCTGAGCTCACTGTTGGCAAACAGGATATCTGACATCTAAGGTCAGATGTAAATAGCAGAGCAACATCACTTACCTAATTGTTTTTGGGTCATACTGAGCCAAGTTCCCATCTGGAGAGAGAAGCAAACAAAGGGCTTGTTTAATCATGCAGCTAAATGTTACTTACACAGGCAAACCCAGTACTGAAATACCAATAGCGGTAACCTTATTAGCCACTGAAATTGCTGTGAATTGAATAAACCATATCGATTATTAATGTTCACAGGAGTCAGTGACCTTTGTTCCATAGAAGAGACCTCAGGGAAAGGAGTATTAAATGGTAATTATTGGTCTGCCACATCCAGAAATAGTATCTTGTCTTCCCCAACTGAAACACTTCATAGCAACAGTGACTGAAACATAAATCACTAGGACCAGTTCTCACCCTCAGCTTCCCTCCTGACCCATTTCTCTCAGAAACTGCACCACTGAGAGACCTTAGGTGGATGTATGACTCAGACTACATCATACTTGCTACAAAAGGGATATTGTTTTGGGCATCTAACCTCAAACTTAATGTAAGAAAAAATGCAATCTTCAGGCTATTCCAGCCTTCAGATACCATCAGGATTCATATCCCCCAAAGGATAGGCACGTAATAAAATTTGTTCTCTTTTAAAAATTTGGTATAAACTCCACATTTTAGAAGTTATTGCATTATGTTGTTAAGGCTGAGGTAACTTTTCTTCTTAAAGAAGGGACTCAGATATTTTGCTGTGTATGAAGATGGAACTGTAATTTTCCTTTTTACAGCTGTGTATCAAAACATTACTTTTGAGTTTTTATTTAACTGGGCCACAATTTCTGGAAAGTGTTGGGCATCAAAACTGAAGATCATGGGTATTTTAAAGAACAACTCTATTCTATCAATATGCTAAAATTGGATTTGAAGAAAGTGGGAAAGCAGATACCAACTGCATATATGCAAGTCAAAGCACATAACCACAAAATATGCTGCTAGAGATTGTCATATACATTTTAGTGCATGGAACACCTGAATTTCCCAGGTCATATACAATTTTGTGCAAGATATACTTGAGCTTCCCAGTATATATATTCATTAGATTTGATAAATATAGGATCTCTGTCCTGGAAATTAAGAGAACAGTGGATGATCATTACGTGAATAATGTTACCTCACCTGCTAACAAGTTGAGAGATGACAGAAATGTTCAGGTGGCATTCACATGTTCAAGTTATTTCATATCACCATGCTTTCATAGAGGCATCTTCCTAAAGACCAGGTACTTTTAACTGTCAAGATGTGTTGACAGGCGTAACTTTATCACCTTAATTTGTAGATAACTGTGAACACTACTGAAATGAATTACTGAATTCCAGGAACTACAGCTTATTTGAATTTTCAGTTTACACTGGTTTCAATGAGACCTAAACCAAGTTTTTAAAACATCAGACTATGTTTAATTGCTCTTCTACTGATCAGAGGCACATGCTTGGCCATTTGTGTAAAATTCCCGTTCTAATTTTGGTTGAAGGCATGTCCTACACTTGTCTTTCTGAGTTCCTCATTTCAGCATACTTCAATAACAGCATTTACTTTAGCTTTTTCCCATGTTTAACCTAACATAATTAACACATTTTGTTACAGACTAGTTTTGTAGATCTGAAAAACTTTTGAGGGAAGCAAAGATCATCTTTCATTGTAACTTAATATTAGATAGTTTTATAACTAATTTTATATTGTAAAAACAAAAAAAAAATTAAAGTATTTCTACTTGATAGACAAACTGAGATGTATTTGCTGGTTTTAATGTCAACCTGATCAGAACTGACCTTGAATTGATGACTTCAAATTTTCATTGACTTAAAAAATTTGTTCATTGATCTTAAAAAAAAAAAGTAAGTTTAAAAAGAGTTTATGTTAACAAAATTTTGATTTACTGTATCTCAATATAATCTTCTTAAATATCCACTGATTCCTCTCAAGGATTTAGTAAATAGCATCCACGTAAAATTATCTATTAAGCTAGTAAAACAGTACCTGTATAAATCTAACTCACCCCCTTATAAACATGGAGTTACAGCAATTATTTAAAAATACCAAGTGAGGATCTAATCCAGCTTTTGCACTTCTGCATGAAAAAAGGACATTCTCCTTTTACAACATCCTCCTAAAAGCTGAAACAAGCTGAAGAAAAGGAAAATAATAAAACCAAACCATTGCTGTATCTTAATTTTCCAATTAACTTTGGCACATCCGCTCAATAAAACTGAGCAAGGCAGAAGTGAAATAAATATGGAGAATCTCCATCCTTTATTTGATGTGGGGGGAAACATAACAACAAAGGATGAGGAAAAGGCTGAGGTACTTAATGCCTTCTTTGCCTCAGGCTTTAATATTAACACCAGTTGTCCTCTGGGTACCCAGACCCTTGACTTGGAAGACAGGGATAGGGAGCAGAATGAAGGGAGAAGAATTCGCCTCATAATCTCAGGAGAAATGGTCAGCAACCTGCTACACCACTTAGACACACAAGCCTATGGGACCAGATGGATCCACAACAAAGGGATTGAGGGAGCTGGAATGCTCACTGAGACTCTTTCAATTATTTACCAGCAGTCCTGGCAAAGCAGGGAGGTCCCACGTGACTGAAAGTTAGCAAATGTGGTGCCCACCTACAAGAAGGACTGGAAGTAGGTTCTGGGGATTTACGGGTCTACCTATCTGACTTTGGTGCCAAGGAAGGTCATGGAGCAGATCATCTTCTATGACAATGTGGACTGCTTAGATGTTTTTTCCCTAGACTGGTAAAGCCTTTGACACTGTTCCCCATGGTGCTCTCCCAGAGAAGCTGGTGCATCACGGCTTTCACTCAGTAAAAAACTGTCTGAATGGCCAAGCCCAAAGGATGGTGGTGAATTACATTAAACCCTGTGGTCACAGGTGATGTTCCCCAGGGCTGAGTATTGCAGCCAGTTTTGTTTAGTTAATCAATGATCTGGATGAGGGTATTGAGTGTACCTGCAGACAATTTGCAGATGACACCAAACTGGGACGGTGTATTGATCTGCTGGAGGGTAGAAAGGGTCTACAGAGGGATCTGGATCAATAAATTGAGGCCAACTGGGTAAGGTTCCACTTGTGTTGTTTAGCCTGGAGGAAAGGAGGCTGAGGGGAGACATTATTGCTCTCTACAACTACCTGAAAGGAGTCATAAAATCATAAAATCATAGAATCATAGAATATGCTGAGCTGGAAAGGACCCATGAGGATCATCAAGTCCAAATCCCAGCTGTGCACAGGACACCTCAATAATCATACCCTGTGCCCTAGAGCATTGTTCAAACTCTTCTTGAACTCTGACAGGCTTGGTGCTATGATGACTTCCCTGGGGATCCTGTTCCAGTGTAGATTCGAGTAGATATTTTAAACTCTTGGACTTTATACAATAATTTTGATTTATGACATCAGAAGGCATAATGCAATCTTTATGAAGTCAAGGGGAATTTTACTTTTTACTTCATTGAAAACAACAGTTTGATCCAAACTGCAAATGTTCTCTAAAACAGAACAAGGTTTTATGCCAGTAGAATCCATCCAGTCCCATCAGTATTTAATAACTAGTTAAGATTTTAGACTGAACAAGGGATTCAGTGTGGACTTTCCTGACTTGCCACATTCATTGTTGTGATGAGAATCATGCTCACTTTGCATACTTTGCCTGACAAAGCCTGGCAGGATGCTTCACAACAATGAGAAGCCTGGCTCAGAAATTTACAGTAATATGTTCCTGGAAGAGGAAAAAATGCTTTTAACAGGACTTTTTTTTTTTTTTTTTTCTTGTAGGGTGATGATATCTTTGTTTGTTTCTAGATTTTGCTTTAGAGGAATGGGTATTAGCTGGCCGAGCCCTAAAATTCATACTGTGTATTTCATTACTGCAGCAGGGACTCCTGTGAGGTACCATACCAGCTTGGAGTAAAATACATGAATAAATCTCCCAATATTCTCTGCATTACAAGAAGACCCCACCTACAGCTCTTCTGCCTGGAAGGCTTCAGCATAGCCTCCTGTCTACAGAGGATAACTGTGCTGAATAAGGGCAAAGAGGTGGAATTAATGGCTGGAACACTGTGATACTGATGTAAGAGTAAGAAGCAGGCTGTTAAGAGTAAGGGGCTGACTGTTAAGAAATGAGAAGAAACAAATAATGAAAAAACAAAGGAAAAAATTGCTAATAGGCATTGAAATAAATTATCATAAAATCCACAGAAGCAAGAGGCAGATCTTTAAATATGTATCAAAATTACAGTAAAGTAAATTTTCCTGCTTAATTCACACATGTACTGTTGCATGTTCAGTATGGTATATCTGTCAAGTTCAGCATATATAGCTGTACATAAATTTAGAAGTCCCTGGCCTTCTGCACTTCTTTTATTTCTAACATTGAAAGGTCTGATTCATCACTCTATTACTCAAACTTTAAATGTAGTGCACTTTTGATGGAAGAAAAGTGGAAGAGTCTGGTTTAAAGCAGGTTCCTTTCAATCTTCAATATGATGAAAATGGTAAAAAATAGGTTTTGTCCAGTTCAACTCTAATGCACTCTCTTTGTGCAGACCTGTGGACTCTCAATTTCTGTCAGCCCTAGCTTGCTCTTGTCTTTCGAGAAACGGATTCCATATCAACAGAGTCAAATCCCACTGACAGTTGGAAATTAAAAAGTAAAAACAAAACAGAACCGAAAAAGAAAGAAAAATGTATCTACAGCAACAATTATGTGCCATGGAAACCATTCTGCTGATAAGGAAATAATTTGAAAGTTCAAGACAGCTGTGATTCTTTCTGCCAACCATAACTTTTTTTTCTTGTCAGTCCACTCTTGTACAGTAGAAATTTCTTTCTACAGCCAATACACTGTGACACATTTTCTTTGATGCTTAGAAAGAGCTTTTAATCCATACTGTAAGATATGTGTGGTGCTATGAAAAATCATGTACTTTTACATTGAAATTCCCTCTATGTTAGAGATTAAGATGACATTAAGATATAATATTTAAAAATGTAATTAGGGGTAAAAATTATGAACATGCATAGTTTTATCATCTATTTTCTCTGAGATATCAATTTAAGCCATTTTAATTCTTCCCTTAATATATTAAAGATGGAAATAATATTCTTACTGTCACACTGACATGTGTTGCTCCCACAAGAAGTCTAACTTCAGTAAAAAGCAGCTGTGCAGGTAAGGTTGAATGCCTTCTCTGAAAAAAAGTTATTGGTCTCTTATACACCTGATACTGCTATAATATAAAACTTGTGGTATTTGTAGAAAATAAGTATTTCTGAAGGCATAAAAAGAAAAGAAGCAGAACTGTAAATTCAGATAAACATAATTATACAATAGAACTACTGTAGATTTATATCACTGTGACTGTGGTTACAATTTATCCTTATTTCATAGCTAACTTACCTAACTGTACTCTACTATACTTTCATGTAGCCTTTTCAGAAAAATCTATAATATCAGAATCCCAGCTCTTGTTTAAGAGAAACTGAGATCATAAGTCAGATCTTAAAGTGTAGGCAAATGCCTAAAATGTTAGAGACTCCCCAACAGTATTTTCAAAAGCCCTTAATCTCCATTGAAACTAATCAGCATTGAAAATTAATCCGGAAGCAGGACTATAGTCTTATGCCATGAGATTATAAAGTGACATTTATTTTCCCTCTCTAAACCTGTGATCTTTTAATTATTCTGTGAAAAGCAGAACAGGTGAAAAAGGAAACATTTAAAAAGACCTGTACCCTGTTTGATTTGTTTGCCGCCTACAACATAAGGTAACAGAATCAAATTTGCAAACCTTGTAGAAGAAAGCAATAAAATCACAGGCCACAAGGTATGACTTATTAGAAGGAATCCAACTGCTGAGATTGGAAAAAAGAGCTGTCTTTTTGGTGAGGGAAAAGATCAGTACTCCCATTCCTGAGATGTTTATGAATTTTACCCTAAACAGTAATTGGATAAAACAGAGACAGTTACTGTGGAAGAGGAAAGACATGTTTTTAAACAAAAATTACAATATTTTTTTCTAAAAGTGATGATGTTTTGTTCTTTTCTTTTTTTTTTTTTTTTTTTTTCCATAGAAACACCTACCTGCAAACCTGAGATGTAGGCATGTAGCTTCAGGGAAGGAGCAGTTCACTGGATGTTTTCCATAGGCAGTATGCTTTGACTATTACACTTTTTCACAATTGCATCCTATCTCTCTTATGTCAGGTATCTTCAGATAAACATTCATGTGTTCAGCTTAATGCTGTAAACTTCACAACCAAAATAAAACTCACACTATTTTTGATGATGAGCTGTTTAGTGTCATCAAAACTAATCATCCTTGAGATAGAGATAAAACAATGATTCAAAATTAAACTACATCACCATCAACCTTATTTGACATTAACCTACATAAATTTTGTCATATTACTTAAATTCTTTATATTTTAAGAACAGTAGTAGCAACAAAAATATACAACCTGTGATGAATACAGGACTTTCAGGAAGTTGATTCAATGCATGTCACCTCAAGTCTGCTGGAAAGACATTAAGCTGAAAACGTTTTATACCTGTGTGATATACTGCGCCTGTACAATATGGTTATATGTCACACGCACAGTGAATCTGTTGCTTCAAAGGACAAGTAAAACTGACTATGTGCTACCTGCTGAAGAGTTCCTCAGTATATCATTGTGCCATTTTGCAGGACTTCTGAACATCCAAGAAACAGCATGATACACCATCGGTCAGTGTGGCAGGGCAGTGGATTAGAGCAGTACCTACAAAAGTGTGGAACTGGCAGCTGAGTCAGTGTATTGCTCTAAAATGCTTTAGTATTTTGATACACAGATTCTGAGGAATGGTATTCTTTCAGATGAGATCCACTTCATAGCTTTATGCCTGTCTTTATTTACAGCAAGTCTTCTTATGGTCAGAAGAGTACAAGTGAAGTAAGCGAAAGACACTTCTTTGATATAAAAAACTCATCAGTTTATAGTGGTAAAGAACTCTCTATCTATTCATATGCAGGGAGTTCTGGATTAAATATGTGTTTATAATAATCATTAACATAATGCCTACATAATACCTGCATAAATATTAACATAACCTACATAGGTATCCTTGCTTTGATGGAGAATTCTCTTTACTTTCTTCTGTCCATTGAAGAAATAATTCAATTCCTGTTAAATGCTCAAAGAAGTCAAAAATTTCAAGTCATATGTGTGGAGATCACAGAAAAAAAATCATAACAAAATAATACATAGCAATATTAAGAGACAAAACAAACCAAAAAAAAAAACCCGAATTGCAAGAAGAATAAGAAAAGAAGAATTTGGACAAAGAATGAAAAAGACAAGCCTTGGTAAGATTAAAAGAAGAAAATGAGAAAAAATATGTGATAGCAAAAGAGAAGGAAAATGTCAAACAATAAAACTGGATGACACCTGTGTCATGTTTTCTTTTTTCCCTTGAGGACAAGACCAGTGGCCATGCAAGTAACAATGGGGAGAGAGTGGTTATAGGATACTCACTGAGAGTTCTGATAACAAATTAATGTGGTGCTAGAATGGCTAGTACTTTGAAGACGCGGGCCCACTTTCAAGCTTCTGCACAGCTTAATACAGATACAAGTCAAATCTGATTATATTTAAGGAATGTGAGATAAAGGTTTAACATGATCAAAACGTTCCAGTTGTATCCTGGGCTGTATCAAAAGAGATGGGGCCAAACGAGGTCAAGCAAGGTGATTCTACACCTCTATTCCACTCTTGTGAGACCCCTGCACCAGGAGTGCCGCATCCAGCTCTGGGGTTCCAACATAAGAAGGATGTCGACCTGACAAAGTGAGTCCAGAGGAGGCCACAAAGATGCTCAGAGGGCTGGAGCACTTCTCTTGTGAAGACAGGCTGAGAGACTTTGGAGACCTTGTAACAGCCTTTCAGTGCCTAAAGAGGGCTTCAAGAGAGCTGAAGAGGGACTTTTCACAAGCGTATGTCGTAATAGTACAATGTGTAAGAGCTTTAAACTGAAAGACGGTAGGTTTATGTCAGGAAATTTTTTTTCCTGTGAGGATGGTGAAGCAGTGGAACAAGCTGCCCAGAGAAGTTATGGATGCCTGTGGTGGTTTGACCCTGGCTGGATGACAGGTGCCCACCAAAGTTGCTCCATCATTTCCATCCGTAACTGGAGAGAGAAGAGAAAATATAACAAAAGGCTGATGAGTTGAGACAAGGACAGGGAGAGATCAATTACCAATTACTGTCACAAGCAAAACAGACCTGACTTGGAGAAGTTAACTGAATTTATTACCACTCAAAATTAGAGTACAATAATGAGAAGTAAAAAAAAAAAAAAAAAAAAAAAAAATCTCAGAAACACCTTCAACACCACCTCTCCCTTCTTCCTGGGCTTAATATCATTCCTGATTTTCTACCTCAACCCCCATTGCACAGGGAGATGGGGAACAGAGTTTAGGGTCAGTTCATCACATGTTACTTTCTGCTGCTTCCCCTTTCTCCTCAGGCTGAGTTATCCTTCCCTAGTTCCAATGTGGGGTTTCTCCCACAAGAGACCATCATTCATTACCTGCTCCAGTGTGGGTCCTTTTCGAAGGGTGCAATCCTTCAAGAACAGGTGCTCCAATATGGGTGTCCCACAGGGTTACAAGTTCTACCAGCAAAACTGCTCCAACTGCTCTCCCCATGGTTCTGCAGGTCCTTTAGGGAGACTGCCCCAGCAGGGACTTCCCATGGGGTCACAGCTTTCTTTCGAGCATCTACCTGCTACAGCATGCTACACTTTTGGGTCTTCTACATGGTCTCAATGTGGATCTCTGGTCCCACATGGACCTCCACATTCTGCATGGGCACCTTCTGTCTCACCAAGCTCTGCACCACAGACTGCAGGGGAATCTCAGTTCCAGCACCTGGAGCATGTTGTCTCTCTCCTACTTCATTCTCCTTGGTGTTTGCAAAGTTTTTTCTTTCACATATTCTCACTCCCTTCTTCGCTGCTGCAATTACTTCTGCCCAATAACTTTTTTCATTCTTAAATATGTAATCACAGAGGCATTGCTACATCCCTGATTGGCTTGGCCTTGGCCAGTGGTGGGTCTGTCTTAGAGCTGGCTGGCATTGGCTCAGCCAGACACGGGAGAAGCTTCTGGCAGATTATCACAGAAGTAACCCCTGTAGCACCCCCCTGCTACCAAAATCTTGCCGTGCAAACCCAAGACAATTACCCATTCCTGGGAGTATGCAAGATAGGCCGGACGGGGCTTTGAGCAATGTGGTCAAGTGGATGGTCTTCCCTGCCCATGGCAGGTGAACTGGAACTAGATGATCTTTCAGGTCACTTTCACCCCAAACCGTTCCACGATTCTCTGATCCTCAGTGAATTCTATAGAAAAAAAATAGAGGGAGGGAGGGATGGAGGGAGATAGGATGAAGGTTGATGCCGGGCAGGAGAAAGTTTCACAGACAGGATATTCAGAAATTACTTAAAAATTTGAAGGAATTCAGATAATGAAAAGCATTCAATATTTCTAAAAAACAATAATCTTGTCCTTTCAACATTATTAGTTCCACTTCTGTCTTTGATTATGGCTCTAATGTCTTCCCAAAAGCCTTCATTTTAGGTAATTAAGGATTTATAGGTGAGGTCTCTGCACTGCAATAAGTATTGTCTTGGAATGGGATATATGTATATATTTAGCTGCAGATTAGGACTGAGTGGCTATTAAATTCTGAAAAGACACTGAACTGACATTCCACCCTTATCTTTCTCCATGAGAGCTATAAACATTGTGGATTGTGAAAGGAGAAAAAAAAAATCCAGGGTTAGAACCAAAACTGTACTTTTACTACTTCACATCAAAGTAATTTAGAAAGTTCCTTTGGTATGAAATTGCCATAACTTTCTCATCTAAATGTTATAATTTCATTATGCAGGTCTTTAGTGTACCTAAACTTAAGTATACTGGCTCCTTGTGCACAGCTATTCATGTAAATGATGATGCAGCTATTTATATTGATACTTAGAGTGAAAATCACCTCACCTAACTTGAGTTGTCTATAATGTGGAAGCCTACATCTGAGACACACTCCCTAAAATCTCTTTATAGTTCCTCCAAGTGAAGCAAAGAGGCATTTTTAGGAAGCAATTTGTTCGTTCTATTTTAAGCTGAGATTAATTGTTCCCTACAGTTGGTTCTTTCTCTCTCTCTAGGAGCATAAAGGAATATATTAAGAATGCTTGGGGAAATTAGTTTTGGCATAGATATTCAGAAGGAGATGTCGACATTTAGACAGAGGAAGCCTGCTTTCAGATTCTGCATAGAGAAACACCACAGAAAAGTCTGTGATAGTTCCAGTTCTGTCTTTGCTTTGCAAGTCCAAGTGCCATATTTGAATGAAGGCTTTAGCTAACAGAGCACTGCAAACATATTAATGAAGACTGCTGCATGGGGGGGGGCATGTATACGCGTTTTTAAAGGCAAGCAAACATTAGTGACTCAGGTTTCTAAAGAAGCATTACTTGTTAAAATGTTCTTTAGTATGAAATTGTTTTATCAAGTGATTTTGCTTCCTGGTTTCTCAGCTATGTTTTCCCCTTCTTGAGACAATTTGAAGTTGCACAGTAGCTGGAGATTATATAATTTAAGTCTCTTTGGATGGGGTTCAGTGCAAGACACTTTCATATTCATATTTACATATGAGATAGGTTTCTGAACTTCCACTATGGCCAGTGGAAATGTTGGAAGTGTAACATATATGCATCTAAATTCAGAAATATTCAATCTTAGAAACATAGAATCATGAAAGTTGGAAAATGCTTTTAAGAACAACAAATCCAACTATTAATCTAACAGTGCCAAGTCCACCACTAAAGCATGTCCTGGACAAGCATGCCTTTGCATCTTTTAAAAACCTCCAAGGATGGCAACTCAACTTCCCTGGGCAGCCTGTTCCAGGGCTTGACAACCCTTGCAGGAAAATAGCGTTTCCTAATATCCAAACTAAAACTCCCCTGATGCAATTTGAGACCATTTCCTCTTGTCCTATTACTTGTTATTTAGCAGAAGAGCTCAATACCACCTTGTTACAACCTCTTTTCAGGTTGCTGTAGAGAGCACTAAGGTCTCACTTCAGCCTCCTTTTCTCCTGGTTAAACAACATTATTTTGTTGTTGTCCTCTCTGCACTGATCCAGCCTCCTATCCTCCAGCAGATCAACATTCCCATTCATCTGCAAAAGTATTGAGGGTCCACTCAATCCCCTCTTTCAGGTCATTGATAAAGATATTAAACAGAATTGGCCCCAAAACTGAGCCCTAGAAGACACCACTTGTGACTGGTTGCCAACGGTATTTAATTATAATCACCACCACTCTTTGGGCTGATGACTGTGTTGTGAGAGATTAAATAAATCTATAAATTATAGCAGATAACAATTCACAAGATTCACTATTCTCTATTTCGAAAAACCAACAGGGCTCAAGTAACTAGAGTTCTAGTGTTCATTCCAGAGCTTTTAAATGATTGAGGTTGTGTCAGTAAATTAAGTTAGTATATGAAGTTCTTTGCAACTATTCCTGCTTCTAGAAATTAAAATTTTGTAAGAAGTACTTTCTAATCCTTAACATGGTTATCCATGTCATCTGCTTAATAAAAAATTTGTCTAGAAAATTTTACTTTGCTTTAATATGTGTTCATGAACAGGTACTTGTAAGAAACAAGCCCAGCAAACTAAATAAATCTTTATTTGGGCACATTGTTATGTGTTTTTACTTCGTGATTTACATTTCTGAACAGAGGTGATCATATTTTTTCTGTTTTTTCCTCAGTAGCACTTAGTATTTTTCTAAGTTAACTAAAGATAGAGCAGTTTCACTTTAGATCAGAAACATGACTACAACTACAAATAGATGTTTGTTCAAAAAATAAAATAAAATAATCAACAGAGGGTGCATTTAAAAGGAATATTGCTCAGATTCCTAGTTTTGCCCATATAATCACATAAATCCTTCAACTGTAACAATTCAGTATCAAATGAGAGAGATGTATAGAGGTATGCTGTATTGTTAGCTCAGTACTCTAAATTCAGCGAATAGCAGGAGATGTGCCACTTGCAGATACTGGAATGAAAGACTGGTGATAGCAATCAACAGGTGCCTTCCGCAGAGTAAAAGAAATCTGACTCCTAACACACAGCAAATACAAAGAAAACTCTAAAGCAGTTCGTTAGTAAGTATTGGGCAAGGGTGTCTTGGGCATAGTTCCCCTTCCCAATTTTTCAAAATAAATTTAAAGCTTTTGAATCTCCAGCTTTCCATATTCTTTTCTGCTGAGTGGTGTCAGTATCATTCTAGTTAAATTGATCATAAAAAAGCAAAAAATAAAGCACATTTTCTCTTTCAGGGAGAATGGTTGCAATTTTATTTTCTCTACACTGTGTAATGAGTACAGCTTTGAGGTATTCTGAATACTGCATACAAAAGTTGTCATGATTCATGGGTGTTCAAGACCACAGAGCCTCTACGTAAATAGGATATATGCTCTTTATGTGGCTTAAGGTGCTGCTGGGTATGTCTAAATATCTAGTTGTAGTTGTGTAGACTAGAGTTAAGTGGGAAGCAAAGCAATCCGTATTTTTAACTGTTTTTGAGGCTGTCCTACACTCAGAACTTACGGCAAACTATGTATTTTTTAATTTTCAAAAGAGTAGTTTATAGGTTTTAACTTTGTGTTCCATTTCAGAAGCTACGGAGGGTTAGCAAATACACTAGTTTGATTGCCTAAGTACAACATGCTTTTAATACTAAAGCAACTCATTCAGATTCTTTGGTGATTGAATAAACGTTGTTTTGTTACCCTGGGCTGTATCTAAAGAGCATTGTCCTCTGTCCCACTGCTGTCTTCCACACAGGGTAAAAAGAATATGTTTGCAACCATCAGCTGCAACTACTCAGACATGAGAATGAAGTGACTGAAAAAACAGAATTACTTCTGTTACGTGAAATACCATCACATTTAAATAAGTTTATTGTTTCAGCACAAAAGGTGTGCTACTTTTCACAGATAGTGAGGTTTCTTTACCAGAGATAAGTTAGTTTCCTTCAGTCTTGTCAACTGAACAAGACACAGAAAAAGTATAACCCTATTCATGAATTTTAATTCTAAAACACCTTAGCTGAAATCCCTTAACAGCTGAACTTCTTTGTCTACCAAGGACAGTTACTGTTAACAGTGTTACAGACACTTTTAGAAATATCAAACAGATATTGACCAAAATAATGTTTAATGTTTTCACCAGATAAATGGCTGCACAGGTACAGATAGGTCTCCTATCTGAATTCGAAGTGTCGTGTGAAGCAAGGGAAAATATCACTCTATATGGTATCACTGGGAGAAGACACTACTCCACTTGAACCTCAATGGCATATATTTTCACTACTCAGACTACTGATTAGTATGTCAGAAGCCAGTCACCCAGCTTGCATTCTGTACCTAAAACTGGAAAGCCCTCTTTTATAACTAATATTATCTGAGTCTATCAGCTGTCTATTCTTTTTCCAAATGATTCATATTTCAAATGATGTTAGAAACATTCAGATGTCTTACACAAAGTGGAGGCAAACTAACAGAAATTGCTACAAATGAAATTATAACTTAAAGTGTTCTAACATAGAGGACCTATAACTACACCAAACAAAGAGCAGATTGCATAAAACATTGCCAAAAAAGGAGATAAAAATGCTCTTCCTCTACAGTGACTCTATCCTAGTTCTGAAATAAGTTCTACCCACTGGCTGCTCCAAAAAGCAGGTTAATGATAAAAGAATAAGAACATAAGTAAGACTGACACTGCTTTGAATCTTTTTCCTTCCTTTTGCCTTCAATGCAACACCAAAGAAACAGCAAATGGTCCATGTTTCTCTGACACTGAAACCACACACTTTGTAAAGCTGAGCTGTTTTACTACTTCTCATGTGACAATATAACTTATTAAATATGTGCCAATATAATCTTAAGCATCACAATTGTCACAGTCTCTCCTGTCCCACAGTTTAATGTCTTTGGTCCTCTCTTTCATCTTTTACTTGGCTTTAATAAGAACCTCTCAGTATCTACATTCACTACCACCCTTTTGATTTCAGTGCTGCAGGTAGCACTTGTAATTTAAGACACCCTCTTCAAAGGTCTCACTGATGACCTCAGTAAGCACCTCAGAAGGTGATTCCTCAGTGCTCCTGTGGTTGGAAATCTATTAAACCTGAGTCAAATGAATCTTAGCCTCTAATAAATGAAAACTAGAATGAACCAACAACCTTAGAAAGTATTCATTGCCATCATGCTTTCCACAGACAACAGGTTTCTTTTTTCTTTTGATGTGATTTTTTTCTTTCACATCTGAAATTCTCAGTGCCCTTACACGAGTTTTATCTCCAATTACTCTTGCATAAAAGCCATGCATACCTATCCTAACATAATAGTGCTTCCCATACAGATGAAACACGTCTATATAATTTCTTCCTTCAGAACAGATATGAAGAGTTGTTTTATCTCCAGGAAACTAACCTGCTTCAAAGATACAGTACATTGTTAAAGATCCATACAGGGTACAATTAGGAAAAAGAGAAATACGACATATCTTGCTCAGGATCAAACTCGATGCATTCCATTACCTAGCCTGTGAAAAAGTCAGATGAACAAACCTAGATTAAATATTTTCTAAGTGTGTATAAACAGAACACAGACTTACAGATTGCCTTCTAGAAAGAAGAGATTAATCTCATCATTGCTAATATTTTCAATGCAGATGTTGAATCTCTCCCATACCTGATATATCTGCCTAGAGTTGTGAAAGCTTACAGATTGTATTTAAGTTGGGGTGCATGTAAAATAAAACAGGGAAGAGCAGAATACTTTGAAAACCCTGCTGTTTTATTCACTTTTAATCCACTAATTAGAATCAAACAGTGGAATCAGCCTTGAGAGGGTTCAGAAGACTCAAGACTTGTACAGGATGAGGTGCTACAGTCTTATTTCAAACAGATTAAAAAGATAATTATCTAGCATGTACTACATAGGCCATTTGAACAGGCACCTTTCAAACTTTTCTGTCAGCCAGACAAGTGGTACTTCAGCAGGTGCAGACTGATCTTGTGAAGGCTGTCTGAATGTGTCAATACTGACTGCCCTGTGACCAAGCTGGAGCTTTACGTATTTCACAAGTTCCATAAGGCCATTTCTATGACCCAATCAATTTAATATTGAGGTATCAGAGCTGGGCAAACGGGAAAAAAATTCAACTGCGCTCTCTTGTCACATCAGACGTGGTCTTGTGCTTAATCTCCTTAATGAATTTTGCTCTTGTAAAGCTTAAGGGATCAGATGAAGCATGTGCAATTCACAAAGACCCTCATTCCTCACCCACCCCCGCAGCATGTTTAATATACCAAGCCCTCAAGCCGCCATCACAATTCATCTGTCAGCATGCCACCTGGGCTTTGTAAACTTCAGCATCTATACTGGATCCTTGCCATAATTCAGCGGGACAACTAAGGGCTCCTCATGACTATAGGGAAGTAAAAGCACACACAAAAAAAAAAATAAGAAAACCACCCGTTCATGCATGTGCATGCAGGAAGTAATTTCACACAGAAAACCCACAAAATCTTTCTTCAGTGTGAGCTAACACCTTTCACAGTGTCATGGTAACATTTGAGTGCTTCCATGCAGAAGCCTGGCACAGCACAGAGAGGAAAAGAAGCTCCTATGCCCAGGAGAAATTCACGTAAGTGAATGGGATGAAGATTATCATTCTTGCAGCACTAAAGACTAATATGTTATGAAGAGGCAGACTGATGAATGCCACAGAAAGCCAGCTACTGAGACAGTGCATGAAACAGATATCTCTGATTCTGGATTTGTAAAGACTTTTTCAACCTTATGGTGCAACTTATCTTACTCCAGAGTATCAGTATCTCTGTGATAAAATGGTTCAATGTCTCAGCTTGTAAACTTTGCCAGTCATAATTCTGATTCTGATTAGTTCTGATACTGTACTAAGTTGCATTCAATGAATTGTTCTCCATAAGCTTGTTCCAGAATTAACTCGTTTAATAGCTGTATAAGACTGTGTGAATAGTTCTCCATTCCGGATAGAAAAAATTATTAACCAACCACTAAACCCAAGTTTTCCACTTGGGTCATCCAAAATATAACAAGTAGCTAAGAGTCAGTAACATTCTACTAAGTTTTGCACCAATAGCAGTTTGACAGGATGAGACAAAGAAAGAATAAAGCAGTAAAAGAAAAAAGGAAAATGGCAAGTGAACATAGGAAGGCAAGTGAATGTAAGAAGAACAACAAAATACAGAGCCTTCAAAAGACAAAGCCTTCCAAGGTATACCATCTGCAACTTAACCAAATCATGCATCTGGTAATGCCATGGGTGGATAAGAAGACTGTCTGCCTCAGAGAAGCTGAGTCCCACACTTAACTCCCTAGCAGGAAGTATGTACTAACTGTTACACCTTTTTATGGGGTGGATTTTTTTTTTCAGGTTTAGGGTTGTTTTGATGATGTTTGTTCCCATGTTGTCATTTCGCTTGGTTACCCAAACAGAACAAGGAAGGGAACACAAACACAATCTATTCCTTATTTTACAGGAACCCTAAGGGATAGGACCAGAGCAGACAGAATCTCAAGGAAACTATCCTAACCTTGCATATTCCAGGAAAGAATAAGTAAGTTAGTTGCAATCTCTGTCTTATTAGATCTTTTTTTTTATACAGCAAAGTTGTCAAGATGATCTGCTTGTTTTAGCACAGTAATGCATAAACTTTAACAAATGTTTTAATTGCTGTTTGCTGGGTATCATGCTAACAATTAAGTATTTTCATAAGAGAAACACCTGTTTTCTGAGGAAGAAGGTTGAATTTTCCTTTTTTTTTTTAAGTTTGTTAGGGCTTTGTTGTTGCTGTTTTGTACAGAGAATGCGTCATGAGTTCCTAGAGGTATGAAATTACTTAGTCATACACAATATTTCTTGTCAGCCTCACCCTTTGAGGTGCAAGATAGAAGGAAAGACATACTCTATAAATAGAAAGGCATCAGAGATCTCTTTTCAGTGGAGTGCTGAACGTTACCTGAGATAAGAAAGGCATCCTTGCATATTCTAGTAATACGACCAGTACCAAAGATGGAAACTGAGAACATACAGACTAGTAGAAAACTGTCTGCCAGCAACATTTTCTGATGCTGAATATCTCCTCTGACATATTGAGCTTCATGAGACAGCATTTTTGCAATTTTCTTAAGTCAAATAATGAGAATGAAGTTTCAAAGTTCCTCAGCTAATGCTGATACCAGCCTTGTACAAAAAAGATGTGATCCAACGAAGGGCCCCAAAGAAGTTGAACAGGACTGGGAAGCCTGACATCTGAGGAAACACTGCGAGAACTGGGTTTTTTCAGCCTAGAGACAAGAAGGCTTGGAGGAGACCTGATCATCATGTTCCAATATTTAAAAGATGGTTAAAGATAAGGCTGGGACTCCCTTTTTAAGACTGTCATGGGTAAGCATAGCTATGGAAGTGACTCTCTTGCAAAGAGCTGCTTACAGCTTCTTCTATGACCTGACAGAACCTATCGACTGGCTATTTTGAACACTGTCAACTTTTTAAGCCACTTAAGGAGCTTGACACGCCTCTGTGGTCCACATTTAAGAACAAACAAACCCCAGGAAAGCTCTCTCTTGCTTCCGGCCTTGGGACAGGTAACTGGGGGGGGGGTCCATGAGGCCCAGCAGAGGTGGGCCAGGCCCTGCTCGGCCTGGGCCAGCCGGGAGACAGCCATCCTGGAGCCATGCAGCCCTGTTCCATCCACGGCCGCCCCACAGCCCTGATCCATGCAGGCAGTGCAGCCTGGCTTTCCCCTGCTCCCCTCCAGTGTGGCCGAAGACTCATCTGAGGCCTGCTGCCCAGCAAAGATCATGTCACCAACAGTGATAAGCTATATCCAGCTGCAGGGCTGGGTGAGATTAACCCTTTTAGTGCTGTAAGTTTCCTCCAGAACAGATGAAGCCTGCAGACATCAATTCTCTCCCAAGAAAACACCATAGAGACACCAAAGTCAGTAAAGAAGGAAAAGCTGAAACCCTGAGGGAGGAGAAAGAGGAGATGCTTAGAAGCTGAAATTCTGTTGTAAAGCTATGGTGATGGGCTATGATACATCAGAGTACCCGTCGTAATTTTATGAAAGCATGGGGGGGTGGAGCGTTCAAACTGCAATTGTGAGCAAAAGCACCTATGCTGAAACAAACGACTGTAATTGTGAGCAAAAGTACCTGTGCTGAAATAAGCAAATGCTGAAGTAGCTGTGATTTGATTAGAAGTTTGAACAGGGAGAGATGGAAGTGATGAGGATTCTTGCTCCCAGGGAAGGAGAAGACCTCTGTTCCTAGAGATGAAGATGCTCCCAGAGATAGTCCTAGAAATGAAGATGCTCCCAGAGATGGGTGAAGAGAACCTTTGTTTCTGAACAGCTCAACCTTAAAATGGTACCCCAGTAGCTCAAGATTGGACCCTAGAAAGCAGTTGTGGGGAAAGATATAAGTCGGGGAAAGGGACTCTCACATGCAAGCAGAGAACCAAGGCAGCTGTCTTGCTGTGATACTGAGCCATGAGAGAACTTCTTGTGGACATGTCTCCATAGCATGAGCAAGAGAGACTCCTCTCCCTAAGTGAACTGAAAAAAGTTATTATAGAACTGGTAAACTGACTGAAAATCTCAAGGGTTGTCTTTTTACATTGTCAGTGGGAGAAGGGAGAAAGGTGGGGGGAGGAGAAGTGTTCTGAAGGTGTTGTCTGACTTTTTTCCTTTTTTTTTAGGTCTATTAATAAACTTCTTTATATTCTTTTAAGTTTTGTGCCTGCTTTGCTTTCTCCTAATTCTTATCTCACAGAAAGTAAGTAAGTGATGAGTATTTTGGACCAAACCACTACAACAACACAGAGAGGAGGGGTAGCAGGTAAAAGTTACTCCTGTGGAGATTCTGATTGGATACAGGCAGAATATTTTCATAATGAGAACAAGAAGCCATTGGAATAATCTCCCCAAGGAAGTGGTGGATTCTCCCAACAGACTTCAGATTCAGATGGACAGGGCTCTGGGCCATCTTGTATAGACCCTGCTTTTGCCAAGAAAGGTTGGACAAGACCAACCTTGGGGTACTTTCCAACACAGTATTCTATGATTCTATTACATGCTGAAAATGAAACTGTTTTTTTCCTTTTTTTTTTTGTTTTATTTGTTTTGTTTTGGGTTTTGTTTTGTATTGGTTGGTTGGTTCATGTGGTTTGATTTTTTTGTTTTCCTGATCAAGACTGAATTTTTCTGAGCTTCTGTGTAAAATTTTTGCAGCTGAAATTGCTTTTATGTCAAAAATTATATTACTTTAGATCTCTAAATCTAAACTTCATTATTCTACCTTTATTTTTGTTGTAACAAACAAGAAGTCAAGTTTGTATGGAAAATAATATATTTGGACCTTAGTAAATGACATATGATTCCTTCTAGTGATGTTATAATCACTCAAGAAAGCATAGAAAACTTGGTAAGAGATTGATATTGCAGCAAAACCTTTTTCTTTTCCCATGATTGAGTTGAAAAATCAAAATATTGATAAACTACTTTGAAAGAAATAAAAATGCATTCGTTTTAATGTAAAAGTATGTAGTAAATAAAAATACTAATATTTTCTAATATTAATTTGCTCTGTTTGGATAAGTTTGGATGAAAAGCCTCTGGTTGTTTGTGCATCATCACTGCATCTATTAAGTTACAACAGTAGTTTTGAACTGTGTGGCAATATAAATATTGCAGGACATATACAGCAAACCAAGAACTTTCAAATAATTTTGAATTTTACACCAGAAACACACTTTTCTTAGACCACACCAACCCTTAGTGAAAACACTGCAGACCACAATTTAGTTTAAAGCTTGATTAAGCATAATAGAGGAACTGAATTTATTTGTTTTCACCAACCATAACTCTGTGAATTATCATCTCAAAGCTAGTACTTTTACAAAAACTATACAATATACTTTATTAAAAATACTAAAATATTTAAATTGATGGCTGTTAAAATAATACCAAGAGACAATCATGAGCAAGGACAAAAATGAAATTTCCTTAGGAGGTGTCATTCATCCCATTCAAAAGGGGATTTTTTTTGTCATAGCTCCAAAAAAGCTCAGTATATAGCCTAGTGTTTGTGTACACACATACAAACGTGCACTTATACAGACATATATACATATATATGTACATCTAGAGTATACTTACTACACAAATGGGGCAAATTTACATGACATATTTATACTGCACAAAAAATTTCTGAGGATTTGCTCTCTTTCCCTCTCTTGTGTCCCTCCCTTCACACATATACATAGTACATCTATTGTGTTTGGCAGAGTTCTGTCACTCTCTCGAGGCGTTCGTCCACTTCTTAGAGGCCTTCATCCTGGCAAGCTGACAGTATCCTTTAGTGCTTACGGAATATTCCAATTCCATATATTTTAAAGCACTTCACATTATGTCAAAATGCCATTCTGGATAGCTTTGATCAAATAGGATTTCATTTGAAAAAACCTGTAGTAAAAGAGAGCTGAAGTAGACACCTTCCTGAACATGTCTAATTCACTCCAGATTTCTTAGGTATCCCAGCTTCAGCTCTTGATGGCTTTCTTTGATATATGTGCTTACACGGTTTATTTTAAACAATGACATTAATTAATTTTGGTTCTTTTATACCTCTTTAAATAAACTAGTAATAAATCCGGATTTTCCAACACACACAACTCGAGCCTAAAAATACAAAACAGTATAAAAATATTATGTACATTTTACATTATCTTGCTTGAAAACAAATTTGAAATTTTGCAGTAAATCTTTTCTACTAAGCAATTTGAAACTGCACAGGAGTTCATTATTTTTCTTATTAGCTAAATTTCCATAGCAATATCATGCTGATAAAAATCATCAGCGATGCCATAAATTTTACTTAAATTAATACAAACAATGATGCTTTATTTGTATGTACAATGGAGCACATCTTAAATAATCATTAGATTCAAAAGACTCTATTTTCTTTTCTAATTTCTATGCATGTCCAGAAATTTACCAAATATCTTTTCAAATAGGCATTACACTGAAAGCCATCTCTGCCCTTTGTTCTGCCCTTCTATGATTTAGAAAGCACAAAGGTACAACAGCACTTAGGAAGAGGGTCAGATATTTCACACAGAATCACAGAGTATTCTGAGTTGGAAGGGACCCATAAGGCTCATCAAGTCCTACTCTGAAGTGAAAGGCCCATACAGGGATCGAACCCACAACTTCCCTGTTATTAGAAGCAGATTTGATTCCAGAACACTTAAAGAGGGAACATAGTGGTGAGGGAACAAAGCCATCTGCAAATGATGTATCAGATTACCCAAGGGAAAGGGAGGGAATAAATCATGTCTTCTTTTCAATCAAGTTAAATACATAAACCAAATAACGTTTTTATCACTCAATAGTAAAGCAGTAAACAGATTGTCTAGTGGGCTTTAGGGCAGTTCTGAGCAATTCTAACTCACATCCTCCAATGCCCTGATTAGACCTTGGAAGCACACAGCACTGAAGGTAACTCCTGCCCTGCCTGACGTCTGGTGACATAGAATGATGCCAAGAGCTTAGCCTTCTAACATATGCATCGAAGTGTCTCCTCACCTTAATTTCCCTCTGCACCCTGAGATGAAAAAATAATGTATGGTTTTAAGAATTTGTTGCTTTATCACTGAAGAAAACTAAGAAGAGACCAAAAAAAAGATAATTAACTCAGAGGGAATAGCCAGTCAGCCAAGGTTGGCTAAGCTATGCAATTGTGCTTTGAAGCAAATGAACCTTACTTTGAACCACTTCAAACAACTGGAAAAGAAAAAATTCCCTATCAAATCTGCCATGAGGGAAGCATATGTGAACTGCACATGGTCTGAGAAATGGGATAAAGGTTCTAAATAGGTCTTTTACTGTCTTTATGCCATGATTCATGGAAACAAGAGAGTACTTAAACACATGCTTACTTGCAGGCATCTGCTTTACGTTTATTGTCTTCAAATGAGAAAGCCAATAGTTAAGATTATATGTGGTCCTGGATGGAAAGAAACATAAAACTCTGTCAGTGTGGTTCTGACTTGGGTCCCTACCTTTGCAGTATAACCAAAATAGCTGCTTAACTCTATTGCTAGTTATTTTTAGACAACACACAAATAAACTGTGAAGATCAGCTCTCAGATGTGAAATACGAAAGCTCCAGGTGTATATTGTGGTTTGCTTAGTGTCAAAGATTTGGTTTCACACACTTCTCAGAGAAAGATATTGTAAAATTTCCTAAGAAGACACTGCAGAAAAAAATTTTTGAGTATATGCACATGAAAAAGTATCAAGAGGTATACCTTAATGTTTGGAATATTAATTTCAGTACCTCAATTCAGGGCAAGCATTTCCCTATTTACGTTTTTCTCTGGTTCACAGTAATCTTTACTTTGTGCGTGACCCTGTGTAGACTAATTAATCCCCAAGTCATGGACCACTTGAAAAATAAATAAATACAAAACAAAACACTTCACTGCACATAGATCTACCCCTGGGGAAATGATGAGAGACCAAAATATGTGACAGATGTTAGTCACATTGCTTAATGCACTACTGGAAGTTGCTTGGATACTATGGTGATGAGTGTGGAGTGAGAACCTATATAGATTAGAACCATTTAGTAAGATGTATCCTGAACAGACTCATTACACAGCTATTACTGCAAAAAAATTGGAGAGCAGGTGATGCATGAGTTATAGAATAGCAGACTTGTAAATGTCTTTGTATATATATATATATTCTCCTAAAAAAGCCTTGTGTCTATTATTAAATGATAAGTAGAACAATTGTTTTCAATTTTAGATCATTTATCTGTGTTTTAATTTGCCATTCTGTTCATGAAGCATCAAAGACGAAACAGCAAAGCCTTTAGAAAAGCTGCTTAGTACAATAATTAGCTATTGTATTGAACATAAAAAGCAGTCATGAACTCAGAATAGAACAGTAATAGATGAACCAGAAAAATAGAATGCATCTGCCAGAAAAGATGGGACAGTGTTGTTCGTTAAAATACTGTCCATTTCACTCTGGATTCATGCAAGTCCGTTGGTTGCAGGTCACACAAGATAAACTGCGCAAATTTTATTTGTCTTTGATTGCATAGATGAAATTTGCTTAAAATAAACCATATACTTTAACCAAAACGAATCCTTAATTACAATCACCGAATCACAGAATACACTGAGTTGGAAGGGACCCAAAAGAATCATTAAGTCCAACTCATGGTGCTGCAGAGGATCCAAGAGTCACACCACGTACCTGAGAACATTTTACGAATTGTCCAAATGCTTTTTGAGCTCTGTTAGGCTGTGACCACTTCTCTGGGGAGCCTGTTCCAGTGCCCAACCACCCTCTGGGTGAAAAACCTTTTCTTAATACCCAGCCTAAATATGCCCTGATACAACTTGAGGCCATTCCCTTGGGCCCTGTCACTGGCCACCAGAGAAAAAAGATCAGTATCTGCCCCTCCTCTTCCTTCACGAGGAAGCTGTAGACTGCCACAAGGTCCCTAAGGGGTTAACAGCCACTGGGAGCTGGCAGAAGGGGGTTTTACCCCTCGAGTGCCGACACAAAGAAGCCTGGAGGTCAACGCTGAAACCCCTCTGGAAGGCGGCACTCAGTGCCCAACACACAATGAAAAGGGGTAGCGTTCCTCACCCAAAAGGGGCTGTATCCTTCTGTCGCTGTTAAGCAGGCACTAAGGCAAAGAAGTAAAAAGAGAGGGGACTCTCCGTATGTGTTCCACGCACGCCTATGCCCAGGAAAAGACAGGGATGAAGAGACCAATTGGTGGGAGGGTCCAGGGATCTTATACTGGGTACAGAAAAGGTGGGGAAAGGGATCCCAGCCAATGGGATAGAGACAAGCAGGTGGGATTGACAGGAAGGGAACCAATGGGAACAAACACTTAGGAGGGACTCAGGGAAGGATCCAATGGGGGCGTCAAGGAACAAAGAACTTTCTAGAACTGATACATATTAAAGAAGGAAAATGAATATACATAACTTCGTACATAAAACAGAGAGGGGGGGAAACATTAACCAATTGGGAGAAAATATGCAAAAGCTAGAACAAGGGAATCATGGGTTCTCACCATGACTGAAAGTTACATGCTAAACTTGGGTTGCTGACCACGGGAGCTAGTTGTCGGAGTTCTCCTCAGGAGAGAGAGTGACTGGAGCCACCTGCCCTGCCACAGGTTCCCCCCTGAATCTTTTCTTCTCCAGGCTGAACAGACTAAGTGACCTCAGCTGCTCCTCATACGGCTTTCCCTCGAAGCCCTGTACCATCTCTGTAGCCTTTCTTTGGACTCTCTAATATTTTTATATTGTGGTGATGAAAACTGCACATGATATTCAAGGTGAGGCTGCAGCAGTGCAGAGCAGACTGAGACAATCCCATACCTTGACTGGCTGGCAATGCTATTGTTTCCTTAGTAAATTTCTAAGGGATTTGTATAGGATAAAAATTAATAGTATAAACACAGTATTTTCTAACAAAGTTATCATAGCAAGTGGCTATGACCAGGCCTATACATTCAATGCCTGTAAAACAGGAAAACTCAGGTGTTCAAAATGTTCCGTGGCTTTACCAAATTTCATAATCAACTTAGAATTTAGGTGGTAGGCTTCAGTTACAATAGTCTAATCCATTAAACTATTTAAATTACTGGAATTGGAAAATAAACCTTTCTTCCTGTGCTTTTATTTGTTGCTGTCTCTGTGCTTACAGTACAGAATGTATTCATCACATATTACGATACTATTCTATATACTTTTTCTTTCCCAGTTACTCCAGTTATCTCAGAAAAGCATGAAATGACACTTTATCAAATAACAGCTATTACATAATGGCTCGCAAATGAAGCAGTATTGCCAAAGTCAATGGCAGATATAAATTAAATTTGGCTATCTCAGATAGCAAATGCAAAAAATGAGGACTTCAGAACCTGCACTTTTTAAATCATGTAACAGAATCTTAAAAAGTACTTGACATTTTGGACAATTTTTTAAGATTTATCTGTTTAAATTCCCACATTGTGAAAACTTTTTGTTTTTCCACAGTATCACAAGTAATGATTCATCAAAGAACTTCTCTGTATCTTTATTCTTTTAATGTTTAACTTGCCTAAATTTACTCAAAATTTTTGCATAGAATAACCTGATTTTAGCTAAGTATGAGAATTAGTAATGAAAATTTCTCCCAGTATTCTGACACTCACCTCAGAATCGACAAAATTGGATCGATTTTATCCAAAATTGGATAAAATTTTGCTGAGATCTCAGCAAAATCCAGATTTTGCTGAGATCCAGATTTTAATGAATTCATTAAAAAGGGATGAAATACTGCTAGTTTTAGCAGTCATGCTAACAGTCATAGTTCTGTACTCTAAAGTATCGATTTTTAGTTCCAAAATGCTTTGCAAATTGTAAGTGATATATCCTCACATGGCTCTTGGGAAGAGAAAAAAAAATGTTGCTAGCCTTTTCAGAGAAGATTCTTATTGAGAACCTGACACTGTTAAGCATACTCTTTCAGGACACAAAGCAAGCCTTTAAAAGAGCTGCAATTTGGTGCCAGCAGCTCCTAACCCTATACTAACTGCAGTGGGCCACATTGTCTTTCATGCCTTGCCTGAAGCACACAAAGTGTAGAGCACTCAACTTGTTGGATATCAATAGTAAAGATAGCTCCAAGGTGAACTCATATTGATGAATGAACATTCAGAAGTAGTTGTGAAAGATAAAATAAGCTCAACATTTTACTTCATATCCTTTTCCCAAATGTTGGATGTGATGTCTCATAAATAGGTATGAAATTTTCTTCCCTAAACTTCTGTTTGAATTGGTTGTCATTAAGTTAGTACTCAACTTCCCATCTCAGACATTCTGATATGAATGCCTTTGGCTGTCAGGCAAAAAAAAAAGAGATCTGACAGACTAAAACACTACAGTACCCACTGTAGAAGACAGCTATTTAGAGAAAAGTCCAACAGTCTCCTAAGAGATAGTAGTAATTTCAAAGTTATTCTGTTCACTTCTACATAGAAACTGTAAGACTCATCAAATTTTCTTTGCAACTTCAATCATTTAAAAATTCATCATTGTAGGTGCCCTGTAAAGTCAGTAGAGTTCTAAGAAGCTCCAGAGGTAACTCAGCCAATCCAAATATATAAAGTGACATGAATTTACAGAGACAGTGAAGAAAAACCACAGTAAATAGACAATTTGATCATATACTTTGTATCAGAGGTATTGCTTTCGAAAGATGGTCCATTATGGGTTAAACTTGGCTGGCTGCCATGTGACCACCAAGCCAATCAGCCAGACGTGGAGGGAATTATAGAATCATTTGTGTTGGAAGGGACCTTAAAAATCATCTCACCCACTATGGACAGGGGCACCTTCCACTAGACCAGGCTGCAAAAGCCCTATCCAACCTGGCCTTGAACAATTCCAGGGATGTGTCATCCACAAGTTCTCTGGGAAACCTCTTCCAATGCCTTACAAAGAAAGAATTTCTTTCTAATATCGAATACAAATCTATCCTCTTTCAGCTTTTAGCCATTAGATTTTGTCCTACCAGTACAGCCCCCTGTCAAAAGTCCCTCTCTAGCTCTTTTATAAGCCCCTTTAGATACTGCAAGACTTTTATAATAAGACTTTTTTTCTCCTTGATGCCTTCTCTTCTCCAGGTTGAAGAACACCAACTGTCTCACCCTGTCTTCATAAGGAAGTTTCATAGGAAAAATAAGATGAAAAGCTTGTGGGCTGAGATAAAGAGTAGGTAATCACTTGTCAAATACCAAAATGGGAAAAGCAGTCTTGGTTTGGGGAAGATTAATGTAATTTATTGCAATTAAAAATACAGTGAGATGGTGAGAAAACAGAGACAATGCTAACAATACCTTCTCTCCACTCCTAACCTTTTTCCTCAAGCCTATCTTTATGGCCTTGTTCCTGTTCCTGACTCTTCTGTTTCCTTCTCCCCTTGAGTGACATAGGTGGGATGGAGTAGGGGGTCTGTGATCACTTAATCGCTGTCTCTCCTTCTTCACATTTTTCCACTGTTTGCATGTGGGGTCGTTCCACAGGATGTAGGACTTAATGATCTGCTCCAGCATAGGTCCTCTCCATGGGTACAAACCTTCAGCAACAGATTACTAGAGTATGGATCCCCTATAGAGCCACAGGTTCTGACAGAAAGCGTGCTCCAATGTGGTCTGCTTTCCTTTCTGCCAGGAACTCACTCTTTTGTGGGCTATCCTTGGGCTGCAGGTTTCTTCAGGTCATTTCCACCTGCTCTGGTGTGGGATCTTTCACAAGCTGCAATGTGGGTACCCGCTTCCCTCAATCCTCTACAGGCTGCAGAGGGACAATCTGCATCACTATAGTCTTCACCGCAGGCTGCAGCTGCAGGGGAATCTTCACTCCGGTGCCTGGGGAACCTTCTCCCTCTTCCTTGATGGTTGTTTCCATCACATTTTTCTTAGTTCTCTCTCACAGCTTCTATGCATAATTTTTACTCTTAAATATCTTATCATAAAAGTGCCACCAGCTCAGTGGTGGACATCTCTGTTGAACATGATGGCAGCTCCTGGTCTCTTCTCATAGAGGACACCTTACAGCTCCCCCTGCTACCAAAAGCTTGACTCAAACCCAGTGCATCCAGAAACATGTGAAAAGATGTTTTAATTTTTACTTCAGAACAAATCTTATTGCTCTACTTCTGACATAGCTTAGTGTCAAACAATCATATCTTTTGAATGTGTAATGTAAGGTAATAAAAATGGCCTTAGACCTGTTATGTTGCAGTATCTATGTTTGTTTTAAACATAGATTTCATAATGGATATTTTCAAATCACAATTTATATACTCATAGCATAACACAGTAGAACATATGAGATAGATGCTTTTATCTTCTGCTGTTTTTCAGCCCTGGAAAAAAATCCATTTCAACAAAGATGCATAAACTTACACTCACAGAAGTCTCATGGATATGCTTGAATGGGCATAGCATTCATTGGACATGCTTTCTTCAGAGAAAATTTCACTAGCCTATTGAATTTCTTCTTGTAGTGAAATGTTTTCCTCAATGATTTTCCCAGAGTTCTCATATTTTAATGGCACAAGTATTATTAATTTCTTTTATTTTCTGTTTTATTATTTAGTTATTCAGTGTTGTAAAGTTGTTCCATTTTGTTGTTAACCTATTTCTGCCTGAGTGTTTCTTGTAATTACTTCATGAAATCTAAATTCTCCTCTGTCAGGAAAGAAGCATAATGTAAAGAAAAACATACCATTAATCATAATAAAAATAATAAAATCTATTTAAATTCGTACATTCTTTCCCTAACCACACTTATGCATAACCACCACAGACAAATCCCACTCTGTTTTCTGCATTTGGAGAAGGCTGCTATTGAAGCCTTGCTGTATGCCAGAGAATCCACAAAAATTCTTCTGTTCCGTTATCACTGAAGATAAAGCCACGGCAAATGGAAATGCAGGGGTGGAGGAATGCCACTGTTAATCAGTTGTTTGTAACAACTTGCAAGGGCAATAGCAGCTTACAAACAACACCTCCTCGGAAACATTTTCCCCATCATGTACCTTACTGTCCACCTGGGAGCATCAACAGCTGGTTCACAGCTACATAGCACCAAGGCACTGACACTTTAATACTAACAAACATCTTTTGTATTGACAATGGGTCCAATTATAAAGAAGCCCGGGGAGAAGTGATGGATATAGATAGGTAGATTTTCAAAGATAAGAGCACAACCTTGTCTTTTTCTCATATTTCATATTTTCCACTCTATGCCACTCTTATGAACTTCTCTTGCATGGGTTCCTTTCAGAGGAAATCACTGCTTTGTTCAATTATTTATACAACAGAATGTGTAAAAGTAACATCACATTTGCAATGATATAATAACTGATGATGATGATGGTGATAATAATAATAATGATAAAAAAATCAATTGTACTAAGCAGATTCTATTTCCCTTCTGATTTCTCTAAATTAGAAGGGATTTTATACAAATATTGTAAACATCTACTTGCTTTTGCAAGCATCTCCTAAATAGAAAAGAATAATCTGAGATTAAGTATATTTAAAACTAATTCTATTCCTAGAGAGTTAGGGTTGGGTGACACTTGAGTTCCTTGACAGACACCCCAGGCCATGCACACACCCCCACTGGTCATACAGAAGACTATCTGAGAATCAGATCAGATCTTAATAATAAATGAACAATATTGGGAAAGTTTTTTTTGGAAACATGTAAACCTGGTAATCATACAAAATGTTCAGACCACTGGAGTGCAATTTCACCCTTAAGAACTGTGATCATATAGTGAATAAACATCCTGTCTTTCCTTTGGAGATGCCAATGCTCTTCTACAGTTGGATTTGCTCTGTCTTATGTGAATGGGAACCAGCTTCTATCAAATGAAATATTAAAACCATAGAATTTCACTATTGATGATGGTAAATCAAGCAGAAAGAAGGCTATGTTCTCATATTTTTCTTACTAAATCCCCATGAAATTCAGGTGGCAGCATCCCAATTATTGTTACATGAAAAGTGTACTCTGTGTATTTTCCTTTTGCTACCAAAATATTTCCCCTGATGATTCTTTGCAGCAATAATAAAAAGCAAGATGTGTAGCAACAAATGCAGTAGAAGCTCATATAAACAAAAATCGTCGACATACACTAGGCCATGTATGGAGGCAACCAGAATTAACCAGCTCATCCTTTCTATAAAGTAGTCATTTAAAATATTCATAATGTTATGTTGTTGATGGTGATGATATGTTTTTAGACACAGCTAGTTCCAGTTTACATTGACATACTGTCATCAATTATGCTTCACCATCTGTGAACATAATTAAGTTTACCCTTAAATTTGATTTTAGAACATATCACTCACAAGTGACTCTTGTTTACTAAACACATTGGAATAAGCAAAAACTGAATAGCATGCATTTTGAATAAACTAGAAACAATTTTGCATGCAGGCCTCACAGGGCTGTAAATGTATAATTTACCCATTCTCAATGTATAACACACCTGAGCCCTTTCCAGGATTCAGGAACTCACTTAAGCTTTGTGTGCCATTATTGAAATCTCACTTATAGTGTTGTCATTGTCTGTGACTCTGATTTGCAAAGAGACCTTAAAATAGATGTAAATGCCATGGACACTACCTTAATAATCAGTTAAGAGGAATCAGTAATTATATATGCTTTTTTCCAGAGGTAGTCAATGATATCTCACACAATATTTTGTCAGCTTTCCAAAATCCTGAAGTACTGAACTCCATGGGAAGTATACAACGGCATCTTTCGTGAAGTGCTGTAGACCTAACAGATAATCTCAGTAGTTCACATCATATTGATATCTGTAACCTTATTGGAGAAACATAATATTTATAGCCAATGTAGAATTGCTTCCTGTTTGTAGAATTGCTTTCTGTTTGAACAATTGTGAATTTATGATCCATTTTCCTTATATATTATAAAACTGTTCCTGAAAATTACCTATCCTGGATGTGTCTTCCTGTTAACCTATTTACTAAAATATATGTGGAAAGCACACACCATAGGGATTCAAAATCAGTTAAAGTGAATTCATTTTAAAATTCAAATGAAGAGTGGTGATTTTTTTTTAATATTCTCCAAGCTCTGATCTTGTTAATATATTAATAATAAAACTAGCAACATGAAGAAGCTTAGATCTCCCAAGTGGAAGACCTTCAGAGGGAATGAAAAAATGAGACAAAAATCTATTAGTAAACCTATTCTGTACCACCAACACAGTGTGGCAATCCTGCCTCTTTTACTAGGTTAAAATAAGAGAGCTGATAGCAAAACCTTCAAAATTACCATGTCTTAACACCTCTAAATCTTCATAGTATTTATCCATTAAATACTTCTGAGAGATAGCAATGCATTCTCATCCCAGTTGGCATAGGAGGAACTAAGACGCAGAAACTACAGAGTACAGTTCAGAATGCACTCAGAAATTTAAAAATACAGAAGTCTGCAGGAAATTAGTCTGCAGGAAAGTAAAGAACACCACACTTGGCAGGTGAATACTGACATCCTCTTTACCTGTGCACAGGGCAAACAGGCCAAAGAGAAATCACTGACCCCTGTCAAGCAACATTCCTGTACAGGCTCTGTTGAACACCAGCTTTTCACATGGACTGTTTGGGCTGTTGAGCTTTGCTCTGCTTTTAGGCAGGACTAGGGTTTAGTGCTTCCTCAAATGCTGTGTAAGATGGCAAGATCTTACATATGGAGGTAAAAATGTACTGTTTTGAGTGGGATTTAATCAGCTGCATATGGAATGGGAAGAGGCTGTAAATAAAGCACTGTGCATTTTCTGATAGAGCGCCAAGTTCTACGAGTCAGGGAGATATCATATCCTAAACCTATCTTGATAATTTTTTTTCCTAAATTCTTGACACAGAATTCATAATGAGATGTGAGAAGTAGGTTGCAAATTAAAATTAGATATTATAGAGTTCTGTCTCTGAATTTGATGTCCTGCTGCTTGGCCCCACTTGGTCCTTGCACTAAGTAACATTACAGGATATCTTCACGGCCTGTAGCACAACTCAATCCCACTAGGATGTGTTGTGCACAGTCACTCCTGTGGGGGATGCTGGGATTCTTCATAAGCAATTCTAGCTGTAACTAGAAGCACACATTCCTGTGTCTGGCCAGCAGTATTAGCTGAGAGTGGGAGAAAAACGCTCTGGAGTGTCTGGAACTTCTGACACTAGGCCTCCTACAACATGTTGGCTGTGGGTTTAAAAGGCAGCACAGCTAGTTCCAATGATAGCCAATGTAGTGGTTTGGTCCAAAATACTCATTATTGTTTACTTTCTGTGAGATAAGAATTAGGAGAAAAGCAAAGCAGGCACAAAACTTGAAAGAATATGAAGTCTATTAATAGACCTAAAAGAAGGGGGAAAAAAAAATCATACTACGTCTTCAGAACACTTCTCCTCCCCCCACCTTTCCCCCTTCTCCTACTATAAAAAGACAACCTTGAGATGTTCAGTCTGTTTACCACTTCCATTATAACTTTGTTCAGTTCATTTAGGAAGAGGAGTCTCTCTTGCTCATACTATGATACTATGGAGACATTATCACAACGAGACAGCCGCCCAGGTTGGTTCTCTGCTCGCATCATGTGAGAGTCCCAACCCACGACTTGCAGCTTTTTCCACAACTGCTTTCGAGGGTCCATTCTTGAGCTACTGGGGTACAATTTTAAGGTTGAGCCATTCAGAAATAAAAGTTCTCTTCACCCATCTCTGGGAGCATTTCCATCTCTGAGAATAGAGGCCCTCCTCCTTTCCTGGGAGAAAAAAAGCATCTTCATCTCTAAGACTATCTCTGGGAGTATCTCTAGGAAGAGAGGTCTTCTCCTTCCAATTGGAGCAAGAGTCCTCATCGCTTCCATCTCTCCCTGTTCAAATTTCTCTGCAATCACAGCTGCTTCAGCATTTGTTTGTTTCAGCATAGGTGCTTTTGCTCACAAGTGCAGTTTGAACGCTCCACCCCCCATGCTTTCATGAAATTACAATGGGTACTCTGATATATCATAGTCCATCACCACCATAGCTTTACAACAGAATTTCAGCTTTAAACGTCTCCTCTTTTTCCTCCCTCAGGATTTCAGCTCTTCTTTCTTTGCTTAATGTCTGCAGCACATACAGCACAAAGGGTTAATCTCACCCAAGCTTTGCAGCTGGAATTTCGCTTATCACTGTTGATCACATGATCTGTGCCGAACAGCGGGGCAGCTTCAGCTGAATCTTCGGCTGCACTGGAGAAAGGGAGTGGCCCGTCTGCACAACGCAGGGCTGTGGGGGGGCCACGGGTAGAACAGGGGCCATCGGCTCCAGGATGGTTGTGACCCGGCCCGGCCCAGCCAGGCCTGAGCAGGGTCTGGCCTGGGCCCGCCAGGCCCCGTATGGGCCCTGCAGGCACCTGTCTCAGCGCCGGAAATGAGGCAGAGCTCCTCCGGGCTTTGTCCATTCTTAAATGTGGACCACAGAGGCGGTCAATTTTTTAGTGGCTTAAAAAATTGTCAATATTCAAACCAGCCAGCTGATAGGTTTTGTCAGGTCATAGAGGAGCTGTAAGCACCTCTTTGCAAGAACATCACTTCTGGGACTATGCTTGCTAACCCATGAGAGCCAAATACAGCAGTTCCTGGGACTGCTCAAAGAGTTTCTGGAAGCAAAGCTCTGTGTTTTCTTTAAGCTTCTGATGCCTGTCCCTCTGTTCAGTATCCCCTAAGCCTTAACTATCCTGGCCCAGTGATGGGCGACGCCTGTGAGTTTGGAGAAACCTTCAGAAGATCCTGTTATCCAGGCATATCTGTCTGGAAAATCTTGGTATGGTCAGAAGTCATAGGGATAAGCATCTGTGTATGATTTTGGAAGAAAAGAAAAAAGTAGCTGAAAAGAGCTATATTTGAAGAAAGTGCTTATTCTGTAGCATGAGAAACAGACCTATCAGAGATTCTGTCAGAAGTGGTTAAGGTACCTGAGGGACACACCAAGGGAAACCTGCCAAGTCTCATCATGAACCACCTGAGGCTAGATGCCTGCGGAAGCCTTCCAAATTTTAACCTTTTGCACACAGCAAATGTATGGCCAGCTCATTGTGGCCCATCCCCATGTGAGAGGATTTTGGTGGGTAAACTTCCTTTCAAGAGTCAGAAAGAAATGGGAGAGAGAGGTTAGCAGAGACTTCAGGAGAAGAGGATGTGATAGGGGAAAATAGCATCATTTTCACCCCAGACAGAACAAAAAAATGCTTGATTAGTACCTTACTGATAGGACTGTACTTTATGATTGATGTATCAGAAATGGAATGATAGGATTTCATACCGTTCTTTTACTGCTTACATGGGTTTTTAAAAATACTTTTTATAATACTGGTGGCTTACAATAAGGAGGAGTTTCTATTAAAAAAATTAATATTGCTGAACAGTTTAATCTTTTCTGAGGTTTGTGATTTTTCATTTGATGACATAGTGTCTTAACTAATTTTTTTGATCTCTAACATTGGTTAATATATACCTATCCTTAAAGATTTGACTCCCTCCACAACAGGATATTAAGCACACAAACATGAATCAATAAGAGAATGTTGATGATGGAGACTTCTGAAAAATCAAGAAGTTTTTACATGAGCTCTAAATAAATATGACTGAAACAGCTACCTTTGAATACTAAAGCCACAATTTTTTTTTCTGCATTCAATTTCTGAAAATATCTGAAATTTACTGAGCTCATGACACACAAAAGGTAAACAATGGAGCATATAGCTGTTAAAGGGAAAGCAAGATCAAACAAGTATTAGTGTATTCTAGTTTTTCAATTCCTAAAACTCCCCTACAGTGGGAGAATAGGAAAGGAAAATGCCTCTATAGAGATTAAGAGGTCTGTAAACATCCACTGATGATTAGTTGTTAATGTGTCAAGAATGGATTCCAAATGCTCACAGACTTACTCCCCTTATGTTGCAGCAAGCCAAATTCTGTCAGTTGAAATAGGCTTTGTCAGGGACACTATCTTTTGCTTTTTCCATTGGTTGGCAGTCTCTGTTTTCCAGGGTGTATCACAAAACATGTGTATGAGATACAGATATAGATAAGTGTGAAAAAGACAGAAAATACAGGTCATAGAGAAAGATCTGTTCGGAGGTTAGTGCCTTGTGTTTGAAATGATAAACTAAAGAAAAGCTAAACGGAATTATTCTGCAAAAAGCACCTTTTGGAAAGTAAAAGCTGCTCTTTAGAGCAGGGAGTGTCAAGGATGAAATTTGAGACTAATGGCTTAACTTCTCATCTTTCTGTCAAGCCTCTTTCATCATACCACCTTATAAATCAAGTCCAAATGAATCCCTCCCAAGTGAGAGTCTTCTCAGAAAAATGACAAGTTAGGATTCAGACACAAATTCCTAAAAGATCTCAGGCTTCATAGGGTTTAATGCAATCATTAAACACTGAGGAAGACTTTAACTTGAACCTTCCAAAGGTGAAGATATCACAGTAAAATTTAATTTTTTTCTTTTTTTCAGTATTTGTTATAGTTTCTAGTCTTAAAGAGACTACTTGCATAGTTTACACTGGAAAGATACTGTTTCAAAGAAAATGTAATGTGGGATGCAGAATCAAACTGTTTGGCTTTTGCCTCATTCACCTTCAAAAGAAATAAAGATTGTATGTATGAAAAAAAATCCCAGGTTTTCTAGTTGATTTATGATCATTACAGAATGCATCTCATGCCTTTTGACTTTCAAAGGAGTGCACATAAAACTGAACTGTACAGTAGACAGTAGGGCATTCAGGATAGCAATAGGCAGCTTTGATTCAAAATATAATAAGCAAAGTTCAGAAGTGATCTGTAATTTTTTTTTTTTTTTGACACAATACTATAAACATGAGTTTGTATGTGAGATAATGAAATCTTGTAAGATAGGGTTTCTTTTTACAAGGCAAATATACCATATCATATTATGATAGTGCTTTTGCTCCAGGAAATATTTTGTTGTTTTTGCTTTAGAAGTCTGAATTTATTAAACATCAAAGTCCTTTTACAAAAAAATCATTCATTCTGTCATAGAAATCAAAAACTCAGTGAAGTCTGTGTCATCTGAGCATGAGATAGGAATCAGAGTGTAATTAGAAATATTAATTTACTTGGCTAACAGAGCCAGAAGAGGAAAAATAATTCTTTCCTAACTTTTTTTTTTTTTTTTTTTTTTTTTTTTTTTTGACATCAGTTCCCACAGAAGTAACATACTAACTCCATTAGGCAAGGAATACAAATAACAGAGCTTTGATCATAACTGAAAACACTGAGTACCAATTACTAGAAAGAAAAATATTTTCTGGTCTCTGATTAGAGAAGTGTAGTGAATTAAACACTTGCCACACTTCACACTAATAAAGAAAGATTGATTTCTTTGAGATAGCTATTTGGTCATAATCATAGCAGGTCAGATGTTGAGTACCAGATGTATTAAAAGGCTCTTGGCTATGGAATCTAAACCTTTGGATTTGTTTTTGACTCTGCAGGCAGTAGTTGTTCAGAGCTTCTTGCTCTCCTCTTGCTCATCTCTAGACTGTTCTCAACCTTGACACTTTCTTTCACTATGTCAGGTATCATGTTTCCTGCTTCATAAATGTTTTACTTCAGCTTCTTTATAACATACTGCATTTAGATAATATCAAAATAGCTGTTGAACTTTCAAGGCTGCTAATTTAGGCATGGGCATTCTTAGAAGAAAGTAGAAGCAACTCTGAAAGGAAACATACAGAATATTTATAATCTTGTAATAGTTAATGATAATGGAAAGAACTCAGAAGTTCCACCTTTACGAAAGAAATACCAAAAAGATACATATGCATTGGTAAAGAGAAAGGAGTTGCAAATATTGTATTGCATGGTCATACAGATTTATGTGTGCTGTTTCTACTATGAAATATGAAGTTTATTGTCAGCAGAGGATGACCAAGTCATGGAATATGTACAAATATGTATGTACAAAAGGCAGTGGACACTAATGGAAGTTGGATGATGTTATTGCAAGGCTGATGTTATTGCAAGGTCTCAAATACCTTTGAATGGTCATAGTGTCTGAGAAAAGTACACAAAGACTAGAACAGAACAAATATCACTCCTATATTTGAGAAGGATAGAAGGAAGATTTGGGGAACTATAGTCCAAACATCACCTTAGTCACTCAGAAGATGATGGAGAAAAACCTCCTGGAAAGATTTTCTAAACACATGAAGGTCGAGGAGCTAGCTAGGAATAATTAGCATGGGTTTTCAAGGGCGAAATCATGCTGGACCAACTTGGTAGATTTCTACAGTGATGGGAATAGCTTGGTGGATGAGAGCAGAGCAACAGATATTGTTTACCTTGACTTCAGAGAAGCTTCTGACACTGTCTCACATGACATCAATCATAGAGAAACTGACAAAGTAAGGTTTAGGTAAGTGGACAGTAGATTGATTAAAGAGAAGCTGAATGATTGGTCCCAGAGGACTCTGATCAATGGCTCCAAGTCCTGCTGGAGGCAGTTTCTAGCAGTCTAGCTCAGAGGTCTCTGTCCTTGCTCTAATATTCTTCAACATCTTTATTAATGACTCAGATAAGGATGAAGTCTCAGCAAGTTTGCAGACAATACAAAACTAGGTGGAGTGGTTTATACACAAGATAGTTATGCCACCATTCAGCAGGAGCTCAATAGGCTGAGTGGGTGTCAACAAGGGTAAACGCCAAATCCTGCATCTGGGGAAGAAAAAAATTGATGTACCAGTTTATGCAGGAGTGCAACCATCTGAAAAGCAGCTTTACCAAAAAGGATCTTGGTATTCTAGTGGACAACAGGTCAGCAATGCACCCTCAGAGCAGAGGAGTCCACCAACCTCCTCAGTTGCACTAGGAGTGTTGCCAGCAACTTGAGTGAGGTGATCCTTTCCCTCTATTCAGTACTAGTGAGACTGCATCTGCAGGATTGTGTTCCGTTCTGGGCTCCCACTACAAGAAAGATACAGACTTAACAGATCAAGTAATGCTTCAGAAAAATTGATTTAGTGACCAGAGCATCTTTCATAAAAGGAAAGGCTGAGAGAGCTGGGACTCTTCAGCCTGGAGAAGGTTCAGGGAGATCTCATCAATGTATATATATACCTGAAGGAAGGGAATGAAGAAAAAGGAGCCAGACATTTCTCAGTAGTGCTTATGGACAGGATACAGGTAATGGGCACTAATTAAAATACACAAAATTCCATGTGAACATAAGAAAACTTATTTTTTTACTCTTGTGAGGGTGGTCAAACATTCTAAACAGGGTGTAAAATCTCCATTCTAGGAGAAAGGAAAAAATTTTACTGGATGTGGTCCCAACCAACCTGCTCTAGCAGGACTCTGCTTTGAACAGGGAGAGTCAGACTAGATGACCTTAAGAGGTCACTTCCAACCTAAACAATATTGTGATTACTATATTTTTCTCTATATATACATTTATTTACATATTTGTTTCCTTGTTCAGCTGTCTATTTAATTCAGTAAAAAGTAAAAAAAGCCAGTCAGAAAAATTATGATTGAAGATGTGCAAGGGAAGACAGCAGAAAGAAGTGAAATTTAATAGGCAAGAAGCCGCAGTAGGCATAATGATAATTTAAATATTGCAATTACAAGATTGTTAGATGAATAAAAAATGATAGGTTTAATGCTAACTGTTTTTACTGGTTTTCACTGAGGGAGTTAGAATGTGGTAGCTCTCAGAGCTCTAGTGCTGTGAAGGAATGCAGCGTACAGTGTGATGCCTTAAGAGGCCTCCTAGAAACAGAGACTAGACAGGAGTAAGGGAATAAAGGTAAGTATTTATTTGAAAGGCCTTCAAAGGTACACCCTGGGGAGCCAGAGGCTATTGCCAAGATGGACCCCAAGATGGATGACAGGTCACAAGTTCTTCACACTTTTATAGGTTTGGTTCATTTGCATATCAGGGTTAATTCTCCAATTAAAGCTTCAGTTTAATGATGTAATTACCCTCCACTTGCCCCCCTTAGAGGCCTTTTGGTTTATACTTTTTGGGCCTAGGACAGTCTGGGTGTCCTTGAGGAGCAGGCCCATAGAGGCTTTGTTATGTCTACTTAGCATGAGAGAGAAGAAATTAACAGGCTACAAGAAACTTCAGAGTTACACACTCGGCAGTACAGGATTTGAAAAATATAAAAGTTAAAACAGGTGTCAGTTGAACAGGCATCAGGTGTCAGGTGAACGGAGCAGCAAAAGTCTCACAAGGTTTACTGCAGAGCTGCAAAATCTGTCAGTTTTGTCCTTCAGAGAAACCAGAGCTTTTAAACTCTGCCCTCTAAAGTGGGATAATCTGGTGCAATAAAAAGTCCATAAGACCCAATCGCTAACTGCTTGTAGGTTTGAAGAAAGAGCCAGAAAAAGGAAATCAGGGGCAATTGCCACTTGTCTTTTCAGTCCCATTACAATTTTTTTGTTTCTGGAGCTGGTCTGGTAACCTGCAAACAAGGTTTGACTGGCTTGGAACGTGAGGGGACAGCAGTGGATATTATCTGCCTGGACTTCAGTAAAGCCTCTGACACTGATTTCCGCAAGACTTCCATGGACAAGATGACTGCTTATGAGCTGGATGAGAAGACAGTGAGGTGGGATAGAAAACAACCGAGTGGCCAGGCCTAGAGGATGATGATCAGTGGTAGGGAGTCTAGTTGGAGGCAAGTGACTAGCGGTGTGTCCTGGGGATATCAATACTGACTCCAGTCCTGTGTTACATCTTTAATGATGTGGATGATGAAGTAGAGTAAACCTGAGCAAGTTTGCTGATGAAACAAAACTGGGAGGAATGGTTTATACCCTAGAGGGTATAAACTGCCATACAGAGGCTGCCATACAGAGGAACCTCAACAGTATGAAGATATGGGTTGAAAGGAGACCATGAAGCTCAACAAGTAAAAAGAACAAAGTCTTGCACTTGGGGAGGAAAAGCTCCATGCATCAGTGCACACTGGGGGCTGAGCAGGTGGAAGGTGACTTGACAGAAAATAACCTGTATGTCCTGGTGGACAGCAAGTTAAACATGAGCCAGCAATATGCATTGCTGAAAAGAATTTCAATGATAACCCAGGCTGCATTAGGCAAAGTATTGCCAGCAGATGGGTGGGAGATGATCCTTCCCATTTATTCAGCACTGGCAAGGACACACTTGGAGTCCCATGTCTGGTCTTGGGCTCCTCAGTACAGAAGAGACATGGACATTCTGGTGAGAGTACAACAAAGGCTACAAGAGTAGTTCACATATAAGAAAACTCTGAGGGGGCTGGGACTTTTCAGCCTAGAGAAGTGAATTCTCAGGGGGATATTATCAGCATTTATAAATCCTGAATGAAGGGTGAAAACATGACAGGCTCTTTTGAGTGGTGTGCAGTGACAGAACTAGAGGCAATGGGCCCAAACTGCAACACTGGAGGTTCCTCCTGAACACAAGAAAACACATTTTACTGTGACAGAGACAAGAGTGCAAGGACAGGTTTTGCAGAGACATCTGGAGTCTTCCTACTTGGAGATACTTTTTTTGGTACACTATCATGTGGTCAACTATTAAAAAACAATTATGAATGTATCATGTAGTGGGAGAAGACATCTTTACACATCATCATCATCATCGTTATCATCATTTACTGGTTAATAATAGCAATAGAGGTTTTGTGAAAAAGTGGTGTTGTTTCCTAACTCCATAAAACAGTCTTACAGGCCTTAGAAACTATGAGTCTGGTAACAGTTTATGAACAATCAGTTTAAATCTGGACATCTGCTGAGTTCTACCATATATTTGTCCCCTTGTTACTCATTATTCAACACCAACCATGTACATAAATACAAAATAATGTAAGAACAGCTGTACCAGATGAGGCTGAAGGCCCGCCTAGCCAAGTATAACAAGCAGCAGCTTGGAACAGGTGGTTAGAGAAAGGGTGAGAGGAGCAGGGCAGATATTAAATGACTCTTTCACTCTCTTTGCTTTCTGCAGTCAGAGCTGTAGGAACTTCACAAGGCCAAAGTTTCATCTGAATGTTAGTGTGTAATCTATGGACTGATCTCTCAGCTATTTTTTTTACCTCCCTACTGAACTCCAGAATATTTTCTATTTCTCTGGAAAGTAAATGTCATAATTAAATAGCAGGGTTTTGCAGAAAATGTTTCTAAGCATTCTGACTAAAAATTCTACATGGTATTCCTAGTTCTACAGTTATCAGAAATTCAGAATGGTTATTTCCAATTCATCTTCTCACTGCCATTCTTGATTAGATTACTCTTTTCATTTACCTTCTTCAGAAGATGAGTAATTGTAATATCAGTTTTTTCTTCAAACGGAATCTGTCCCACACTCCAGATGTTTTTTACTGCATTTTTTACAAGTTTTAGTTCTAGATGAACTAAAAATGACCTGACAGAAACTGCATGAAGTATGTAAGGTATGGATCCATGACTAAATATAGTTTTCTCTAATTTTTTTCTCCAGCTCATTACTTTAGATTATTTCACTGAATTTTACATGAGAATTTAATTCATCTTTATGTTGTGTGCCATTCTCTATGATTATACATAATATGCTTACAAAACTTAGTTACCCTGACAGAAGATTTGGGTAAACTTTTGATACACATCGATCGAGTGCTACCAGTAACCTGGGAAGTCAATGGTGCAAAAGCTCACCAGTTGCCAAATGGGCCAGCCCTCACTGTCTGTTTGGCAGACAACGTCACCTAATAAGCATTAGCTGACTGAGGCAACACTTTCAATCCACTCACCATTCTCTTTACTTGCTTATTCAACTATTGGTAGTTTAAAATAGCTAGGCAAGTACATTTTCACAAGTAGAATAGGTCATAATTTCAGATTAAAATGGTAGTCTGAAGAGAAAATTCGGTGACATGGGGTCAGCAGACACTAAGTGTATGATTTTAATACATAAAGGTACAGTTTGTAGTAAATTTGTGAAGAACCTAAATGTAGGCTATTGAATCACAGACCCAGACCGGCAGGGAATCTGAATCGTTTATTCAAAGGAATGAGCTGGTTTTATACACCTTTCCAAGGCACAGTAGTTCCTTACATGGTGATCCTCACTACGTGACCTATCCCGTGTTGCCACATCAGCAGCACACTTTCTCAATGTCCTTCTATGGGATGATCACTCACTGTTCGCCTGTCTATCAGCTCCCGGCAGGCTCCTCTCCGTAGGGCTCTGCCGTGTGACACCTCCTCCCCCCAGGGTCCAGTGGAGACAAGCCTCTCTGTGCCACCATGTGCTCCTTTGTGCTGCCATGTGCTCCTTTGTGCTGCCATGCGCCTCTGCAGGCAGGTTTTACAGCTCACAACCCAATTCCATCTTATTTCTCCCCATACCTAAATATGAAAGATTACAAATAAACAAAGCTATTTAAATCTTTTGTGTAATTGCAGAGGAGTCTGGGTCTGGATGTGGTTTCCTGCTGTTACTAGATGAGCCCATTCTTCCATTTTTATTTCCCCTCCCATAAACTCATCTTTTCTTCTATATAGGTTCCCATTTGCTAAATAAAATCAGTATCTGATGTCCGGTCAGAGGTTCTGTCATGTCCACCATTACACTAGCTTTCTTTCTCAGTTTTTGCATTTGACTATCACTTGAGACTTTTTCCTGTTTTTTTCATCTTTCAGGCTGTCTTACTGGAGTCCATATTAATAAATATAATTCATATGTTCTATACCTGACTTATTACAATTACAACTTTTGTACCTAATTTCTCATCTGGCAGCTAATAAAGCATCAATTCTAGGATCCCACATTTCCCTTGTTCTGTTCAACGTTAGTTAAATGAAAAGAGTATAGTAGCCACTTAGGAAACCAAGTAGGAAAAGGAAAAATAATCTGAGACTGACAAAAATGTGTATTACTAAATTCTTGAGAGTTCATTATGCATTATTACCCTGCAAGATGAATAATAATTTTGAAGGCTTTTAAGACATGTATTAAAATAGTCGATGTAAATACCTATAAAATAAAGTCAGTAGAGAATACATATTGAAAGCATTAACGCTCATGAAAACCTTGGTGATCTGTTGCTATGTGATTTGGTTTCTATGAAGTCTGCAGAACCTTTTTTTTAAGATTTTATTTTATGGCTAAAGGCAGACAAAATCTTGAATAGGCTCACAACTGGGAGACAGGATTAAAATCATTTTAAAAGGTTGGATAAAATACTAAAATGTAAAAGGAAAAGCAAACACAGATAATTCCCTGGATACTTTGGATACTATTCTCACTCTCAGGTTTTTAGAAGAATATTTATTCAGTAGCCAGAATTTGTGTACATTAAAATCTAAAGCTGACAAACAACTCCCATTACATGGCTACATGCAAATACACTATGACTGTTTCTGGATGGAAGAAATAGAATTCTCCAACTTACAGGGATATTTCCAAAAACCAGTGTGGGAGAAAATTTTGATTTTCTGTTCTGCAACTTTCTAAATGTACTATTTGCTATTTGAGCTTTCTCTAACATTATTGTTAATAAGATTACCAATGCCAAGCAATCAGTTAAGTCAGATTTGCATTTGCTCTGTAAGGCAGTAGACAAAATTCATCAGGGTCTCCACACACATACACTACACTATTTGTACTGCACCGTGATGAATTCCTGCATCAGGACCATCGATTGTTTACTAACATGCATACCATAGGATCCTGGATAGGAGCTCCATAATCTCTCCTCAGGTACATGATTAAGTAGCAAATGACACCCACCAGCATCTGGTGAGCTGTCAGGTGCCAGAAGGTGTTTGTAGTGGTAATTTGGCCATCTGCAATCTGTGTTGTCAGAGCACTGTAAGTTATCACTGTCTCAGGCAATATTAACTTGCAGTGTTCCTCTGACACTTCTTCAGTGGGTTGTGAAGCAGACATATGGTACAAAATACTTCCTTGCTAGCTCCTCCCACCTTTCCAACAGCAATGACTTCTGTGGCTTATCAGTGAAAGTACTGTGGATTGTGCTTAAGATTTCTCTTCATAGTACTTTAATATTAATACTGCTGAAGTATTTTTACCCTGCTTTAGGTATTTTGAGTCACTTTTGTGGCAGGCTTCTACATTGTGAAGAACACAAGACATAGGAACATATGGCCCATGGTAATTACATATTTTGCAAATTACTTAGCAATTATACCTGAAGTTACCAAGTAGTTCAAAACCAATTACCTTATAACTTGATTTCAGGTTCTGTAATAAGACTTTCAGTTTATATGGAAAAATAACTAGATAATTATTTATGGTTATATGGTCATTAAACAATGGCTTAAATAATTAAGATTTAAATTTATTTTAACTTTTTTTTTTTTTTTTTAAACAAAACAATGCATCTGGCTAACAGCTTCTGTGCCAATGTTAGTTAAACCAGCTAAGATAGATTTTTTTATTTACAGAGCTCACAAAAGGATGCTGACCCACAAGAACTCCTTGGACTTGATGATCTTTGTGGGTCCCTTCCAAATCAGGATATTCTATATTTCTATGAAAAGAAATGTCAGATGACCCCTTGACTGTAATTATTTTTGACCATTATTGCTATCAATCTTACTAGATCATATAAAAAATATGGGGTTTGTTGGAGTTTTTCTTTTATTTTTATCATGTTTTCTCATTGAATGAATATCACACCAAGAAACCACTTAGAATTTACAACAAAATCATGAAGATAGGAATCCTCCAACCACTCATTTTCAGTAGAAAAGTAAAGTGACCGTACCTGTGGACATATTAAGGTAACATTGCAGCTAAAGGAAAAATTACCTGATGGATGCAAATGCATTTTTATTTTTAGACCAATCTAACATGGAGAATTAGAATGAGAAGATAGGAGTCCAAATGACAAATACATTGTGCATTTATTTAATGGGCACTGAACAGTTCAGGGAATTGTTAATAGAGTTTAGGGGCTTTCATCACTGAGTCGCTAAGCTTGAATCTGGCCCAGGTCTGCAATGACTGAAAATAATTATGGTTTGATAGTTCTTCAGTGCCCTATGCAAAATGAATTATGTTCTTACTCAGAAACTGATGGTCATTAGTAAAAATTACTACCCACTGGAGAAGAACAAGATAGATAAGTAAAAGCGTGGTAGGAAAGGAGGTTATACAGAATTAAGATTTGTTATCATAGAAAGAGAAGGAGTTACATGAAGTATATCTATTACAGATATTAAGAATATTAACGTAGATATAATCAAAAGATTTCCTTCTGAAATGTTTTATTCAGGCACAATGAAGAGTCTTTTCTTGTTTCCTCTCTTCTTCCCAAAAAAAAAAAAAAAAATTATAAAAAGTTCTGGCTTTTTGTCCTTGCTAAAAAATTTCCAGTCTGAAAGTCTGGTGTCATTAGTTTTAGCATCATAATTCAAAGTAATAAGCAAACCTCCAAATGTTTCTAAACCTGTAATGATTAGTTCAGCAAAATAGAATTAGTGCTTAACTTCATTTGGAACTGTTTAGGCTACTTGAAAATCTGGCATGTTTGAATGGTGACCAGAGAAAATAACAACTCACCAAATCTTTCTTTTATTCATTTGCTCTTCACTTCTTTCACTCATTCAATGCAATAGAATTCATAATCTGTGAATAATAGTGTAGGGGTTTTTTTTCCTTTTTGTGTCAGCTTTATTTTTTATTTGCAGCTTTTGGATTTCACAACACTGCAGAAATTTAAAGCATGTCAGCAGAAGAAATTATGTCACTGATAAGTGAATTAACAAGTTCTGCGTATCATTTATTATCATTTACTCTGTGGTAAAAAAGAGGAAAATTGAAAGAAAGAATGCAGATAAATCACAGAATTATTGATTGCTTCAATCAACTTCAATCAACTTCAAACAGTGAAAAATATAATCAGCTTATATATTTCAGTGTATCATGAAGATTTTCTTTATTTGCATCCATGTCTATAGAATGCTTTGCTGAAAGCAGATCAACAGTTTCTTTATACAAGCGAAAGTTGATTTATCAAATAAAGAAGAACACTAAGGCAGGCATTTCTACACAGACACACAAAGGGAACTTGATGAGATTCTTATGGTTATCTATATGCTTAGTAATGGAATAAATACTGCCATCTTAGATGGACATACTATTATTTATTATTAACTTAGCCTCTCTACAAGCATTTCTGTACAAGCTCCTTCAAATTCATTAAAAAGACAAAATGACCAAATTTCCTCATCAGAGTCCAACATGGCAGAAAAACAGAGAGGGAAAGTAAATTGCTTGCTCTTATACAGATATTTGCTCTGCCATGGTCCTTCACCTCTATATTGTTCGTATAGTGCTGCTATTGTACCCTCAAGAAGATACATAGGAAGAATGGTTCACAGAAGTACCTCTTGACCTTGCATATACAGGTCAATGTGTGTATCCTCCACAGGAAAGGTAAGGGCATTGTAAGTTTTTTGCTTTCCAGAGTTGATGGGGTGACGATTCCCAAATTACTCCCAGAACTCCATTTGAAGTATTCAAATAACATAGTAATGAGAGATCAGTTAAGACAGAAGAAATGAACAACAATAACAAAAGTCATGTCCTAAGTTAAAATCTGAATAGTAGGGTGATTTTTTTTTTTTTTAATTTTTGTGAAAGAGCAGAGAGCACAAATAGTCAGAAATTACTGCTTTCATTCCTCAGGGACGCAAAGCAACATGGAAGAGCTAGCTTCAGTTACATACAGAAGAGTTACGTACAGAAATGGAATTTATTATAGATATTTGGGTATATTGTTGATTACACAGACCCCAGTGGGAACATAAATGATAAATAAATCCTTTCTCACTGTATTATACTTTCTTACAAGACTTATAAGAAGCCATCCTGTAGAACACCTTATTGTCAGGGTATTAGAGTCAAATACTGCATAAGATTATTTTAGAAAACCGTACACCTGACAGAAAGAACTATAATAAATACTACACTGAATAAATCAAATGAGTAAAATGTTATATATTGTAACTCTTTCAAGAAGAAAATAGGAATAAATATATATGAATAATACATCTACAATATATATATAATACATTCTCAACCTTTTATTTAATTCCTCTAAATGCAGGCATGTTTGTGTATCTTTGATGATTTTTATTGGTAGATTATATAGGAGGGACTTCGGTTTTCCCTCTGTATTTCTAGATGTATTATCCAGACCCAAAATTTGACAGCACAAAAGCAAACACACTGACCATGACAACAGTATCTACCTAGAAAAAGTAGGGAAATAAAAGGAAGTCACATTTTAAAATGTGAACTTTTTTTGTGGAACTTTTTTCTGATCAGTGTTCAAACAGGGAGTTCCACCAGTGAAGCAAAAAAAATATACTCAAAGTCAGAATAATTGCATTTATGTAACTTTCCAAAACCTTCAGACTTGTTTCTTGTAATCCATGAATGAAGAATGAATCCTGACCACCTCCCATGCTGTATTAGGTAAAGTAATCTATCAGTGGTTTATTGGTATCTCCTCCTTTGCTGAATATTGGACCCTGCCTACAGTAAATGAGAAGAATATGAAGAACTGATACTATTCATAATAAATGCTGTCATTTTTTTTTTGATCTAGTATGGTGCACACAAATCACCACTGCATCAGGAGTGTACCCTTACCAAATATATTCTTCTAACTTCATAGCAGTCAACCATTGTGATGATGCCTGTACAAGACACCAACCAAACATGTTGCTGCTCATACCTCTGAATCTAATCAAGTGTTCTTTCCTGCATTTGATGCTCTATGAGGGTTGTGACAAGTGATGAAATGTACATCCCATGGTATCCTCCGAATCCGTATAATAGCTACAAGGTGCATAGCAATCTTTTGCTGCATTAGGTGTTTTAATAGGTTTTCACCTGAGAAAAATAAAACCCTTTGGTTAGTAACAGACTGAGAGTTTTGGGAAGAGAAATATTAATAGGTTGCTTTTGCAATAGAGAGTGATTCTGACAGTAGTGAAACTCTTTGGATCACTGGGGTAGCAACAATAGCAAGTATTTCAAAGGAATGTTAATGAACATATTCAGATAATGAAGAGGAAATTAAATACTTCTTTAATTTTCTAAAACAGCTCTAAAAAATATTATATACAGTAGAACCTTTTCAGTTAAACAAATGAACTGCTTTTATTAATCGGAATTAGTAATCATTATAAATTAATAAGACTTAAATGTTTGGACATTGTTGCTAGGAAAATAAAGAACCTGAGTGATAATACATGCTCATAATACATAATACAGCAAAGATCCTGCCTATACAACAACTGTTTGGACCTGGCCTATAGGAGGTGCTCTTGGCTTTCCTTAGTGACTTGAAAAATTCACTATGAACACCTGACTTTCATGTCTTAGCTATGTAGTGAATGTGAGCAACTATGCTTCACATCTCATTTTTAGCAAATCACAGCTGGCTGGATCTTCTGGAGTGCAGAGTGCCAGCTTTTCCTATAGCCTACAGAGATTCATTATATATTAAATCAGTCATTCTTTCACTGCATTTTCATTGGATCCTACTAAATCTTACATACTCTTGTAATTTCTTAATTTTATATTAAACACATGGTTTATTTTTACCTCTTTTTCTTCTCACACAAAGGAAAGAACAGTCTATATTTTGAGAAAAAATAACCCTTTTTCTATAAACAAAATAGAACATTGAGGATAGCTCTCTATCTAATATGCTCTGCTGTTGGAGCAAGTTACTGTATAATAATGAATATGATACTAGACCACAGACTTGAAAGGTGAAGACCCAGTGGCTGCAACAAACTGTAGCTCTGTATAACATGGGACTTTCTGGAGACAGGTATGCTGAATACTATTAGGCACAATAATTTAAGAAAGAAAAAAAATAAAATAAATCTATTGTGCATTTTGCAAAAAAATCTCAAACCACTAAACCAACAAACAAACCTCCCAAATTTATGTCTATTCCCATCTTTTCATGTCTTGAAATTCTATGGCCTAAAATGAGCAAATTGTCTCAAATGTCCTTGACATTCCAAAGTTCCCCCAAATAAACTCGTTTCCAAGTACTATATATTTTTAAAATTACAGCTTTCCTGTAGATATGTCAATAATACCCAATTCTAAACCCAATTCACAGGGAGAAAGCAAGTGCTTCTGCTAAAAGATTCAAGGCAAAAGCACAAAAAAAATCATTGATTTCCATGCCCTGGGAACTAACCTGACAACTAATTTTTCTTCATGTTCTTATTTTCCCCCCTTTTACAATAAGACAAGAGTGGTATATGCACTCATTCATTATTTGAAATATTTGTTGACTTCAGGGAACGTAAATTCTTATTTAAGTATACTACTTAAAAACTCGTTGACTTCCTGTCATCCCTTCAGTGCATGTTTTAAAAATATATGCCTTTACTCAGGCTAAAGAAATAGTTCTATATAAAGTAAGCTTTATAGAGAGATTCCATAGGCTCATATTTCTAAGTCGATATATATGTGTTGCTCTCACCAAGACCCTAATGGTTTGTATATTTTCTTTTTTTTTCCCCACCTTAATACACTTCCAAACTCCCTTTCCTTCAAGCTGTGTCAGGGAAGGTTTAGGACCCTCACCATATACTTATTCACAACTAAGTGGAATTTCTGTTCTTTAGGCAACACAGTCTTGGACATAACCTATGCAGAAATCTGGGACTTCACAGTTCACATCATTGCAATTCAGAATCCCACACCAGAATTCTCACCAAAAAAAGATTTAGATATTATTTTGAGCTTAGGAACCTAGAGGACATGTCTCATAGCAATATAGAGAAGGAAACTAATAATGAAACACAAGTATTCAACATGAAACATAAAATTCAGATAATTTATTTCAAGAAAATTAGCTTAACATGATTTCTGGAAAATCCATCATATTATTTTATAGTCCTTGTGAATGACTGGTCTTATTTATTTATTTATTTATTTTGTGATTCAGGTTTTTCTGGTATTGCTGGTGTGTTTCTGAAAAAAAAAAAAACCAAAACTCTTTTTTCGGAGAAAGGACGTCATGAAGGCTTTGTGCAAAAACTTGATGAAAGTTTCCTATTGATAACACATGCTAAAACAGTGTTTTGTTCTGTATTACTGCTTTGTTTGTCAGAGCAGACGGGGGACCAAAGTGCTGGAAAATAGGTCTGTGGTGAAGGACTGGTGGTCCTGGTGGACAAAAATCTGCTTATGAGCCAGCATTGAGCCTTGGGGGCCAAGAAAGATGCTAAAACATCATTTTTAGTAGAAGCAATATTAGGCACTGAAAACTTCCTAGAGGTTCTACAAGGAAAAAAAGTAAGCACTTGGAGGTAATAAGAAATGACAGTGAAAGTTGTGGCACTGCTTGAGTTTTCTGAAGATGGTGGATACGGACTATGAACTAATGGACAACAAGAAGCTGTTGGATGTGAAAAATAAATATGTGCAAATTAATATGTACCTTTCTATACATACAGTTTTGCATACTTATATGGTTCTAAATGAAATATTGCAATGGTTGGAGAGCCTGTTATGTGCAAAATATCACTTAGAACTGGAGACGATCTTGCAGTTGTTAGTCAAATAAAACTCCAGTTGATTTCAGGAATCAAACCTTGGAAAAATCTGAATAGAGTTGTGGAATCTGCTACAGTAAGCAGTAATTTCCAAACAGCTAACTTATTTAAGAAGGTTTAATTTATTAAATTTTTCCATGTAATGCAACATCTAAACCAATTAGAGATCCAGAGAAGAGAGAGAGACACTTGAATATAACCCCAATCTTCTGACCTCTGCCATTTCTCCAGGGTAAGCATATAGCGAGTTAAGGTTCTAGTATCTGAAAAATGATCATTTTTCTTGGTATCTTGGAGTCAAAAGTGAATATGGAATGCAGTAAGGAAGCATCAAAACAATTAGTGCTCCCGAAACAAGCTAAGAAAGAGGGATTTTGATCAATTATTTGCTTAGACACCTCTTGCTGTGGAACTGTTTCCTCTTGCTTGATTATGCCTGCGTTTAGAGAATCCACCTTGAACATTCATTGCAAATAAAGAGAAATGCTGATTCATTTAAAAACATATCTTAGTTTTTCATCATTTCTCCTCATTAAGAAAATACTGATATGTGACAACATTTTGAAAAAGCATTCAAAATAAAGAGTTTTAAAGAAATAACGGAAAGAACAAAGAATATAATGAAAAAATAGGTTTTTCCATCAGATTAAGTAAATATTAGAATAATAATAGTCACGTACTCATAAAACTAAAAGGCTTAATTTAAAAAATTTTAAGAAATTGAGAATATAAAGAAAATACAAGGCCATAAGTAAGTAAGAAGCATACATCTGCCCCTCCTCTTTTAGTCCCAAAATAAGTGATTTACGTCCTGAGTGAATTTTTTTTTTTCAAAATTTAAAATGAATTCTTCATTTAGCATTGTCATTATATGACAAAATCCAAGATAATGATTAAAACAGACAAGTAAAACTCAAAAACTTTTATACAATTTATTATTTGAACTTGGAAAATTACTCCATCCTTAAAAATGTAAAAAAACCCCATTCTACTACTGCAAGTATAATCCCTTTGCTTTCAAATGTCAAGATGATTCTCTCTGATATAACCCACTCATATTGAATGAGTGAGCACTGAATTAAAGGGAGCCAAGGAATGAACATGTTCACAAACTTCTCAAGATCTTTTACTATATGAGGATTGGTCTCCCTTTGGATATATAAGAAAATTAATTTTATTTTACAGAACATCTCTTAAATATTACAGTGATGGACATGGAACTGAAACTTAGGGTGGAAAGTGCATGTATCTTATAGGATTTTATTATTATTGCTATTATTATTATTATTTTTATTCCCAATGCTTTGATTTCAAACTTTTTGGTTAAGCAGAAATATCTACAGGATTTATATGTCAGACCAAAACAGCTTGAAAGTTAACTGTTTACAGCAACTGGCCACAAACTAGCTACAGAGAATTAGTCACAGGAATTATTCACTGGATGATTGTGAATAATGAGCTAATTTAGGAAAATCACAATCTGTTCATGGACAATTTGTGAGCTGAAGAGAGTTAAAATTCATCAAGTAAATTATTTGTTATAAATTATTCACCAAGCTCTAATGAGCACCCAAAAATATGGCTGCTTATCTGAAACTTATTCAAATTATCCAAAGTGTTTCTGTATGTGTAGGAAAGCCAGAAATATTCTTTTGTACTTTTTAATATCTCCTGACAGTGTTTTCATTTTACTTATGTTCCAAGCTAAAATATGTAGCACAGAACAATGCAAAACTAAGAGATCTTAACATGGAAGGAAGAAACCCCCTATTTCACATCTAAAAAATATTTTCACTGATTTTAATTCAAACATGCTACACTTTAGTTCACTCTTTTATTGTAGTAGTTTACATTGCTATAGCTCAGCCTCCTGGTTCTGATAGATATAAATATAAGATAGACTGACTGAAAATGTTACTGGAAAACAAATTTCCATACTACATATTCCTACCAGTGCTAATTCAACTTTCTAACAAAAAATTCACCTGTTGCTGTCTTTTTTGTTAACAGTACTACTTTTGCTATATCTTTTCAGTCTCTTACCACATGAACTTCACTTTTTCCCTTTATCTAGCAATGCTGATGATAAATATTTCAGTAATTTGTGACTTTTATTTTTATGTGGTTTACAATGGCTATCAGAGAATAATGACAACACATTATAATAACATTCCTCAATTGCAGTTACATGGTCAGCCTAGCTGCTAAAATTGTGTTAGCTATTAGGTAAGCACAAGCACAATGTGCTTCTGCACGTTAAATGCGGGTGCAACTGCATCTGCAGTCAGCAATGAACAAGCATCACAATGAATAATATTTAAATACTTTGATGCCAGACTTGACAATTACTGAAGGCAGTGAAGAGATTTAAATTCATTTTAAAGGGAGCTGGAAAAATACTTTGGATGGCAATTTTGGGGTGTTGACCTTGGTTGCCCACTAGCTACCTACCAAGCTTCTCTGTCACTCCTCTTCCGTGGAGAAAATTTTCTCCAAAATAAGAAGTAAAACTCATGGGTTGGGGTAAAGACAGTTTAATAAAGAAAAGCAAAACCTCCACACGGAAGCAGGCAATGCCCATCCACTTCCTCGGTACACACAGCAGTTACTTCAGAAGACAAATGCCCTAGTAACAAATGCCTCCATGATCCACTATTTTCCTTATCTTTGTTGCTGAGCATTATGTCATCCTGCATATCTTTGGTCAGTCTGGATTGGAGGTTGTGACTGTGCCCCTGCTCCAGCCTCTTTCTCACTCCCAGTCTAACAGTCCTAGGCTGGAGAGAGCCTTGATGCTGTGTCAGCTCTGCTGAGCAGTAGCTAAAACACTGGAATGTTACCAACACCTTTCTGGGTACAATTGCAAAGCACACAACTATCTGGTGAAGAGGGGAAAGTTAACTCCATTCCAGCCAGGTGCAATATGGCAATTATCTTACATAGTTTTAGTCACATAATAGAAGATCAATTAATTTCATGCAATTTTCTATAAGAACAGTATTTTAGGCTGGTCACCATAGGCTTCCCTCATGTTCAGTGACAAGAAAAAGACATGTTAATAGGCTGATTTGTCACAACTATTTTAGATTTCCTTTTTCAGTGTAAGATTAATTCCCTTAAAGAAGGGACACATGGCGCTAGAGTGGCTAGAGAAGGACACTGGATTGATTATCTCAGATCTAAAATCTAACTTCTAGATACCTATGATAAAGGACATGTGAGTCACTATAAGCTGAGAATGCAGTTTCCTTTACTCTTTTTCTGTAGTCTGTAGAAAGAGAAAAGGACTCATCTAGAAAATTACTTAAGAGTTTAGCTGATCTGAATAACATCTGAAGATTTTTCTTCTCTCTTTTTACTTTATGGTAACAGGACTGCAAAACAAGGAGCTTCAATCATATATAGAAAATTACAAGAGAAAAATGGGGTACAAACAGACAAATTTCTAAACCTTGCTAAGTGAATGTGGGACTTAGCAACTGAACTTTGACAACATTGATGGATTTTTCATTATGTGAGATTGCACACAGAGTATTTCTCGCTTGTTTGTCAGTGTTATTTACCTATTAGATCTCTTTGATTGTTTCTGGTTTAGTTTTTGTTGGTTTGTTTGGTTTTTTTGGGTTTGGTTTTGGTTTATTGAGGAAAGATTTAGAGAAGAAAAGATGTTCCATGCAGGAATTACTAATATACACAAAACTACTCATCCTAGGACATTGACCCATTCTCAGAGTGAACTTCACATTTAGGCTGGCATACAACCCTCTGTCTTAGTCACCTAAATGTATGACTCCAAATACTGAGTTTATTTTCCAAAAATCATGTTTTCACTAAAGCAAAGTAGGTATTCTCATGATACAGCATGTTGAAATCAAAAGTAGGTGGATAAAAGCTCTGCTGATGTGCTTATTGTTTATTCAGTATGCATTGATATATGAAGTCTCTATGAAGTTCAGATTTAGATACCTAAATTTTAGATGTCCAGAATGAAAATAATCCTACTTTTATCATTTTGTTCTGGTTCAGTGTTTTGTTCTGTATTACTGCTTTGTTTGTTCAGATCAGACGGGGGACCAAAGTGCTGGAAAATAGCTCTGTGGTGAAGGACTGGTGGTCCTGGTGGACAATAATCTGCTTATGAGCCAGCATTGAGCCTTGGGGGCCAAGAAAGACAAAGGTTTTCTGTGGTGCATTAGGAAGAGCATTGCCAGCAGGTTGAGGAAGGTGATCCTATCCCTCTCTCATCTGCCCATGTAAAGCCACATCTGCTGTGTCCAGTTCTGGGCTCCTCAGTACAAGAGAGACATGGAGGTCTCGGAGCAGATCTAGTGCAGGGCAACAATGATGATTTTTATCTCCATCCATGAGTTTTCTCACTTTTCTTATTCCCTCCCCAATCGCACTTGAGAAAGTGAGCAAGTGCCAGTATTCTTAGCTGGTTGAGGTTAAACAACGACAAGTTGTCAAAACAAAGGTGAATTTTAATGTCATGATCTGGGACTGGAAGAATTGCCACCCTGGGAAAATGCTAGACCTTTTCAAATGTTCAGATTTTATTGCAAGGGAAGCTAAAAGAAATATGAAAGTGTTAGCAAAAATAAAGATCTTTTTCAGGATAAGAAAGAATTTTCAAAGTTGTTCAGAAGGGAAAAAGAAAACCAAACAAAACAAAAAATCAGGAGAAATGGGAGATTTTTGTAAGCTCCATATCTTCTGATTCAGTTGTAATTTCTATTTCTAAGTTAGACATTGAGAAACTAGCGAAGGGATTTGGCTGGGACCCACATTAATGAAGTTGAGAGCCACTTTGCACAGATCTATAGCAGATCCAAAGTTGTAGCTGTTGAATGTGTTACAATAATACTTTATTTAACCTTTCTACAGACTGAAAACAACAGCCTCACTTTCAATTATTCCATTTATGCTTTGTTCTATATTTAATTGTAAATAGCAGTATAAGGTAGGATGAACTTCCAGTTAAGTAACAAAATGAAGTCATAGGGGATAAAAAATTCAATATAACCAGCTACCATGTTTTGCCTAAGTAATCTTAGACAAAAAAAAAAATATTTTTCCATCTCTTGTTTCCCACCTTGAAAATGAGACTATTGAACACTTCACAAGGGCATTATACATGTAAGTGTTCTGTGGCATTCAGATGTTATTGTGATGGGGCAATATAAAGATAAAGCTAAGGATTGTAGAATAAAGCATTGCTACTGTAACTGCTCAGTATCACTGTTCCCACCTGGATTCTCCAAAATACATTGCTGTCTGCTAAATGTCATGCTCTTGTATGTGCCAAAGATAAATAAATAAGATAAAGCACCTTTCAGTGCTTTAAACTGAAACATTTATTTTGTATAGCTTAGAGCCTTGCAAGCTTTTACATAATACTAAAGCAATAATTGTGACCTACAGTTTGCATTTTGTGGCTTATTACTCAGAGATCTACAATTAGGATCACTGTCATTTCTTCTTTAATTGGGAAAGGTGAGGATTTTATGGAAATTATAAGTCAAAAATGTTTCATCCATATTTACTCTTTAATTATCAGCAGCGTAAATGCAGAATAGCTCAGATATCAGTGTTTTTCACAAAGGCACACAAGGTGTGTGCTCTGTAATAGAATTCAAATATATATACACACACTTGGCTTTCCTAGACAATGACTATTACAAGACCAACATTATAGTGACTACACTTGTAACTTGACTACTGAGTATCTCACTATACAAATACTGCTGATTTTTTCTTTTCTTAAATCTGTCTAATTAATTTTGTTATGATAGTTTTATTTCAGTAACTCTGACACTGTATAAGCTCATCATGATCGTGCTTCAGAAACCTCTAACGGTGATAAAATTGTTCTTCTATTTGCTTATGATAATGTCTACATAAATGCACTAAATAAAGCTAAACTTTAATTGAAAAAGTTAATTCTTTAATGAAACAGTAGATGAGCTTGTTCACTTTGAGCTCCATTAGCACTGTAATTGTTGAATACAGTTGGACTGATAATACAGCTTTAAAACAATGCAAGAAGGGCACATACACCTTCCAGGTCCTGTGCAGCTGATTATGCATATCACAAAATAAAGGACACACTACCAGCTCTGTAGCTGCAAAACCTACCTCCAAATCTCATTTCTATAATATCTGTTTATCTCCCTACTTAGGAAAGTTCTTTTTTGTTTTTTCTTTTCTTCTTTTTACCTTTTTCGTTTGGGGTTTTTGTAAACCTTTTAAGTAGTGCCACAGCTGTAAGCAAACCCAGGCTCTTAAGAGGTTGTGGTCCAGTACTCATAGAAGTTGTGCAGCCACATAGGCATCTGTGAGAACTTGGACAAAATCAGTGGGCAATGTGAAAATATGGGCTTACTGAAAGCACATTCAGGTCAATGATTACGAGCTATTAAATTATATAACTATATTAGGCCTCAGTTCTCTAGCACATTACACAGTTAATCTCACTATCTCCACTGAATTTAAAGAAGAGACATGAATACAGGATGTCTCTATCTTAACCTTAGATTAGTCTTTCTACAAGGTTTTATATCAATTATGCTTGCATGAATATATATGCTCCTTTTTACCCTACCTACAGTAAAAAGCCAGATGTATCCAGATCTTAGATTACTCTTGTTTCTTTATCCCTAAAAACTTAGAGTGGGCAAGTTTTGTCAGTATTTGAACTGGCCATTAGGCTATTGATTCTTTACATGGATTCTAACCTGGATTCAGCTGGATATCAGGTATTTGCAGTGGCTTACCAGTCAAGTCAAGTATTCTAAACAGAATTTACCTAGTTGCTACGACTCCCTTCTCACCCTGCACTTCACTTTAGATGATGCTGAGTGCAAGTAGCCTATTAAGCAGTAACAAGTCTCCATACCTCTACTGCATCCAGATAAGCACAGGAAAAGTCTGCCCCTTATATCATCTGACAATAAGTCCAAATGACATAAAAGTGTCAAAAGGGGTGAGTGAAGAGAAGTAGCTGCCTACCAGGATAAGTGAATTTCCTAACCCCAGCAGCTGTCAATGGGTTGGGCTTTTTGACCTATCACTCAGTATGATCTTTACAAGTCTCCTCAGCAGTGATTTTTAGAAGGTTTTTCTTTTTTTTTTTTCTTCATAAGCTCTCTTAATAATGGTTTCTCTTACAGAGCTTTAAACTTAGGTGTGACTTTAAGTGGTGAGTTTTCAAAACACATTCATTGCTAGCCTAAGTTCTCATGCTGATTTAAGTTGAAATATAATTAAAACAATAAAGGGACTGCTAAGAAGTCTTAAGAGCAGAGCTTAAAAAACTCTAAGCAGAGAAGACAGAAGTATGAGCCCCATTATACACTTTTAAAAGGAGAAGTTTATTATTTTGTTTTAAAGAATATATAGATAAAGGCATATGCAAAACCATCACTATCTCTCTAAACTTTCCTTTAAAATCTAAATTGAGATTAAAAATAAACAAAATTAACCTATCACATTCAAAAATCAAACCCTTACAGTTCAGTTTCACTCCATTATATCTCAGTGAGGAATGGAAATATCCAAGTTTCTGTACAGTTGATACAAAAGAGGAACCACAAAGGGATGAACTACATCACCAAGTATAGAAGTTTCTCTACTATTTTAATTATACTAGAAATTTGGGCTTCTACACATCTAACTTGAATATTTAAATGTGGCATCCCTGTAATGTTTTATGGGACTCTAAATTTCACTTTTTTCAGAACTACCTGTAAGAATTGGAGGACAAACAATAAACACTGACAACTCAGTTTTTAGTATCTCCTTACTAGCAGGATTTAAATCTGAGCCCCTCAAGGCTCTTCCAGGAACTGAAAAGTCATTTTGGCCTTTATGAGAATTGATCCTAGTCATATCAAAAGACCAAGCTATCTTTATCAAAAACTGTACCTTGACTATTTGCTTCCTTGCTTGCTGAAGCTCTGCCAGCACTTGAAGGTGCACATTCCTCTATTTCTTGTCAGATTTGAAAATGTCCAAAGCCATAAGAAATATTCTTCATATACAAGTTTTGTTTGATGTTGTTTAAGGTCAGTTATTAATGGTATCCTTGGTAAAACTAATAAAATTTAATAGGAGGAATCTAATATTCTCATATTAACAGGAGAAAAACCCCACCATTTTTCTAAGATGTTTGACTTTATGTTTTGCGCAATTCAGCAGTGGAATAAGGATAAAGACAACAACCAATGACAGAGCAGAATACACTGAATTACATTGTAAAAGTAGATGCCTCCATGAACTCCAGCAGTGAAGAGAACTCTTCTTGAAAGTCATAGACTAGTTTGCGTTATACAGGACCTTTAAAGGTCATCTAGTAACCTCCTCTCCTGCAATGAGCAGGGACATCTTTAACTAGATCAGGTTGCTCAGAGCTGCATCCCACCTGACCTTGAAAGTTTCCAGGGATGGGGCATCCACCACGTCTTTGGGAAATGTGGCAGTGTTCTACCAGTCTCATTAAAAAAAAAAATCTTCCTTGTAGCTAATCTAAATTGCTATTCTTTAAATTTAAAACCATTACCCCTTCTCCTATTGCAACATTCCCTGCTCAGGTTTGTCCCCATCTTTCTTAAAGGCCCACTTCAAGTACTGAAAGGCCACAATGATATCTCCCTGGAGCCTTCTCTTCTTTAGGCTGGACAATGCCAACTCTCTCAGCCTAACTTCAAAGGAAGTGCTCTAGCCCTCTGAATATCTTTGTGGCTCTCCTCTGGATCCTACAGATACCAGACTGTTACCGATTTATTTTTATGTTGTACTAGTACCTCAGGTCAGGATCTGTTTTTCTTATTCAGGGATAAAACAGCAGTTGTAGATAATGTGTAGTGTAAATGGACAAGATATAAAAAAAGCTGAATGGGAAAGAGACATGAAGACAAATGATCGATACCATACCAGAACAGAGTTCTGGCCTTGGCAGACATGCAGTGTGAGACAGGCCACAGTAGTATTTTGGCAGAGAGGGTTGGGCCCAGTTAGACTCTGTTTATGCTTAAGTGGCTCCCTACAACTAGCCAGTTAATGATAAAGTGATTGCCATGGTGACAGCAACATCCAATTGCCAGACACCATGGGAATTTCAGCCAGTTGTATCTTCCCCATGACTGATGTGAAGCAGAGAGGTCACGTACACATCAAATGTATCTGTAACTAAATGTGCTTCGGCAGCCAAGTCTAGTTAATCTTCATGCTATCAATTCATTTTCAAACCACAACAAGTGCATAAGATAGGAGCAACCACTTAATATCTGGCAGAGCACATAACAAAAGTGAATGCATGTAGCAGTGGTCAGCACATGGCAGCAGAAAAAGGAGATATCAATGAGACTACAGTTGCATACGTTAAAACAAAAAAAATAAACAAGAAAACCAAGATTTTACAAACTTATTATCTTTAGACAGAAACAGCAGCCATTCCCATCTTGCCAACTCAACCTTCCCTGACAATAGTTTTTCTTGTCCAGATTTATGTCAATATTATACTCATTAATTTGATAAACCTGTGAATTCCAGGCTGTTGAAACCAGATTTCATTCAAATAGCATATATTAGCCAACAAAAGAGTCTTAGCAAAGCAGTGAAAACATTAATTAGCTTCTGTTTCCCTATTTTCTTGTGCATTTCCCCCCACTCTTTCCAGCTTCTCCTTCAAAATATCCTTTGGCTATCCTTCTCCACTTGTCTCTCTTTTAAGAAAATTTTGTCCTTCAGAGCTTCATTTTTAGTTCTCTCTGCCTTATCACCACATTAAGTTATATGTCATCTACCATGATAACTCACAAATCTCTTTCCTCAGCCTTGATGTAATTTTCATACCCTATTTTCTGATACATTATCTGGATTGGCCTTTTAATTGTCAAGACTGAGCATTTGAAAACCTGAGCTTTTCTCTTTTTCCCAACTATACATCATGTCCCTCTTCCCTGGTCTACTCACACTAACAGCTACCCATTTGGTCCATTCCATTATGCACTCCTTCCTCCTCTTCAGCCTCCTTAGGGCTCAACTGGCTTTTTGCTTGCAACACACAGTGGAAAGGAGCCTTCCTTTCAATGCCCACAGTTAAAAATGAAAATGTCTCATATTTCAGTGTCTTGTAAGTAATAATGACAATGTGCCCATAGGTATTACCTGAAAAAATACCCTTTGGAAAGGGTTTTAAATTTATGTATAATATTCTGTATATGATTTAATATCTAACCTTGTTTTTAAATAATAAATAATGGATAACATATGCATAATGGGTAGCATATATATTTAGTGAAGCAGTATAATTTTTAGAGTAGGTCTAAGTGTTGGATGGTTCATCCTGACTCCAATATATCTTTTTATCAAATGTGCCATTTTATTTCTTCTCCCTCCCTGCCTATTTGTTCGTAACTGTGAAAAAAAGCCTTTAATTTAGAAGGAACAATGACGCTACTTTTAATCTCTTTTTTTCTTTTTAAATGCCTGATACTTTTAGTAGTTACAAGTTGTGGTGCTTTTAACACCGGCTGGAAATTAAACTCCAAATAGGCCACGCCCCTTCCCCCGCCCTTTCTGATAAGAGAGGGACAAAAGCAGAGACTCTGGGTTGAGACAGCAATTTACTGAAACCTAAAAGCAATGAGGTAAGAAATGCACAGTAACAACAGCGGTATTGATAACAAAACTATACAAAAAGAAGGTGTTTTACCTGCAAAAAGATGTTCACTACTTCGACTTAGTTCCATGTGACTGTCAGGACAAAAACAAGATGGTGGACTCTCCTTGTAGGGAGCTCCCTGCAGAGTTTCTTTTACAAGCTTGACAAAGAATGCTTTGTCTAGATAATCTTTAGAAAGTAGGTTTTTACATTTTCAAAAGAAGTTAACACTTCTAATCCAGCAACACTGTCATCCAGTGGGATATAATATAACTTTTGGATGTTGCATGTGTAGAAACAAGCACTAATTCCCACTGCAGTTGTAATAACTGTTAAGAACTGTAATTCACCTCACAAAAAGCTTAGATACAGTGAAAAATGTATAACCTGACTCTTATTCTGGGTTTACACATTCACATGAGTCTACACTTTCTACATTCATTACACATCCTACATTTGTAACAATTCTAAGAGAGGATTTTTCTCCTTTCATACAGCTAAAGTCATCAAGTACTTTGTTTACAACAGCTGTTCGTCTTCTTTGGCCCTGACAATCCCACAGTCTATAAATACTTTAAATTTTTTTATTTATTTATTTACAGTACTACTTAGATGTGGTCTTCTTTTGACTTCTTGTTCTCCAGTACATTGCAGACAAACTACCCATTTCCCATTGAGGGAAATGGGTAGTGTGCCGTGTGGGATCAAGTTGTCAACACTTACCTTTGCTGTGAAAAATGAAGCCAGCCTTTATTACTCTCTCATTAGCTTTTGTTTTCATCTGTTGTTCACTGAAATGTCTGTACATGCCCTCTGAGACAGTTTATTATAATGTGTAACAAAAAAATTGTTAAGAGACACGTGGAAACCTTGGCAATGAATAGGATGTGGACCTAATAAGACTATTACTAACCCAGCCTGTAACATGCTATACAGTGATATCAAATTGTTTACTTGTGAAAAACTGTTTAGCTGGTGTGTTTCTTCCTCCCTTATTCTATTCTTGCAAAGGTCATCATTTTGTCCTGTGTGGTTACTCCCCATTCCTTGTAACTATAACAGCAATAGTTAAAAAAAAAAAAAAAAAAACACAAAAAACCACAAAAAAACTCAGTCACTTTATGAGTCTCATTGTTTAGCATGATTCAAACTATAAAAGAAAATATGATTCACCTTGACACCTTTCAAGTGTTGGTGCCAATATAGTTTAGAAGAAGGCAAGTATACAATTTAGTTTGTAGGAAAACAAAATAACCATTCTTTAGAAAAACGGCATTACTTCAGCATTTGTCTGATCTTAAAACATGAATGATTTATGTTTTATCTTAAAATATTAGAATATGGTAAAAAATAAGATGTGTAGAATATTAGATTTTTCCTACTATGTAAAATAATGTAAACAGTACCATTAAGTGATGCATTTTTGCTTCCTCAAAATACAACATTGCCATTTCAAATTGGTATGATAAAATAATTTGCTTTGATAATGTTATTTCCTGGAAGTATTCAAAATGAGTATGTTTCTTCAAAATACATTTTCTGGTATAATTTTATCTAATTAATAAAAATTAGATTCAATAATAACTAAAATGCAAAACAATTTATTAAAGTTTGGTATTAAATTAGATAATCCATTTGGAGAAAACATTCATTTTCTTCAGCTGAACATCTATATGCATATCTGTCTCAGGAATTGTTTTTTTTGTATAAAGTTTTACAGAAGAACTACTGCAAAATTTAGTACTTCAGTGAAATAAACAATTGATTCTGTACAGTGGCAATAGAGTCACCATCTGAAATAGCTCATCAGTTGCAAAATTGGTTTTCAAATTACAGGGTTGATGTTGTTGAGATCACCATCTCGAAATGGCAATTCTTAGCACTATAAGCTATGCTCTGAAACAAACTAGACTCTTTGTTTAATCATTGTCTGCAGTCATTTGTTTCATAAAAATTGTTATGCCTTAAGTATTTCAGCAAGTCCATAAAGAGGAAAAAGAATACTTTTGCATGAGCACTAATCTACATATATGAAACATAAACATACATACACAGAGGTATATATACATGTATTCTTTTGGTATTTTAAAGTTAGCTGTTATTATACAGCAGCTATTTGAGATTCTTTTCTCGATTTTTTTATGTGGGTGATGAGAGTTTCGATGGGATATTCTTAATTGCTTCTTTCTTATTAAGTTGTGAGGAAAATGTGATCTAAATGAAAAAAAAAATTATCAAAAAAATTCCATCTTATCAGGCTTGGCTATTGAAAAAGAGGGATAGAGAATAAGTTGCATCAGGAAGAGCCAACAGTTTACTTTCAAGGCAAATTGCATGCATTCAGAGCTGAAAATATTCCCATGAGACTGTCACCTCTGCAAACAGTGAAGTTCAGGCTGGTAGGTTTGGTGACATTATGCTACATTTTATGAAGTCACATGCCAAAAATATATTATGCCCAATTAATTCAGTGCTTTGTAGATACAGTAATTTGGAAATGCTTATGACAACAGCCCCTGGCGAGGATATTCAGAAACAGATTTTTGTCAATATGGCTTGCAGAATTTACCCCAAAAAGCTAGGGTGCAAGATGACATATGAGGAAATAAAATTTCTACAGGTGACCTTGTGCCTTTGTATTTTGCTTTCAAACTCTTATTTTCCTCTATGAAACAGTATTAGAAATACTATCCCTTTTTTATATAATATTTTAGAGCTGTATTAGTCTGTTTTAAACATCTAAAGAGCATGAGAGCTCTGCTCTCATGGAAGAGATGGAAGTATAGCTTGTATCAGAACTTTGTGCTTCTGAGTATATGGTTTCATACAAGCTTGCATATCTTTTCATGCCCCCTTTGAAATGCATCCTCTCTCCCTTTCATACTATCCCTCTTTTTTTTTTTTCTTTTTTTTTTTTTTCCCCAAGTTCATAGAATCGTAGAATGGTTTGGGTTGGAAGGGATCTTAAGGACCATCTAGCGCCAACCCCCCTGCCATGGACAGGGACACCTTTTACCAGACCTGGTTGCTCAGAGCCCCATCCAACCTGGCCTTGAATAGTTTCAGATCACTTCTCTGACCTAGTTTACCATGTGACACAAAGGTTTTGTTTGGGTTTTTTTCTAGGAGAATGGAGTGACAAACCAAGGGACAGCAGGCAACTGGCAATGAACAGCTAAGAAGGGCTGTGTGATATACTGATAGAATTGTGCCATTGGGCAGTTCAATAAATAGTAAGGAGACAATGTTAAAAAAACAATTTCAATTCCAAATCTCTATTAAAAATAGACTGGCTTGAAAAAATGCAGAATGTCATCAAGGGTTTAGTTCTATGTGTGTTGCCTGATTCCAGGAAGTATACATCAATAGATTTTTCACAAATATTTGACAATCACTTGCAAAGCAGGACTCTGAACCTTTTGCACAGTCTGAGCTGCTACATGAAAGGAGATCTTTGCAGTTTAGAGAATACATGACAAACACAGGAACGAAGATGTGAAATAAAAAGAATTTCAATGCCACCTACTTTAATTTCTTGTTAATTCATATCAATCAACACCATTACTTGCTGAGAATACAAATGACTATAATTTGCTCATAAAGTAATACATTTCTTTGTGAATTCAGTATTTACCTTTGGCTGCTCTGCATTCTATTATATTTCCACTTTAACTTGCAAACAAAACTTCATTTTGTCACCATTTCATTAGATGAAATTCCTTTGCCTTTTATATCATGGAATTACTCACTTGAAATTTGCCTTGGAATTGCATCTCTTGCTCTGCTGCACACTGTGCAAGAACACCTGTCTTGCCAAGAAAATAATTGTAGTCAAGGGCAATTTTCAGGATGGTGTGGTTCTGGCCAATTAGAATAAATTGGAATAGAAAAGCAACAACTAAAACCAAAACAAAAATATAGCCAGTTTAAAGAGATGTTTATGCAACATGACAATTTTAACATATGGGGGTTTTTTTACTTTTGATTCAGTAGTAGATTTAACTATTTGTCTGAACTCCTTTATTCATCTTTCTCATCCTTTCTGAGAACACAGAGGAATGGAAGAGAGCTTATATGAGGAAGGAGCTGATAGGGTAGAAATGTAATTGTTTTGTTTTATGGTTCAGCAGGCATCCTCCACTTTAGAAAGGCAAGTACAGAGATAAAAAAGACTTCAAATAAACGTTGAGATCTGACCATGCATTAGAGGTATACTAAGTTAGCAGTAACCATGTGATAAATACAAATTGTCTTTCTTTAAAAAAAAAAGAGCATAACCAAAAAGACTCCATGGTTTTTAAAAATCTCAATAAATGTTATTTTCAGTGAGGTGAGACATATATAGAGAAATTATGCCACTTTCCAAGACACTAAAAGTCTCATTCCATTCTCTTAATGGTTTTAACATGACACAATTCAGCAATCGCTGAAGATCCTGAGAAAGCTAAGTAACACTTAGTTGAAAAACTGCTTAAGTATTAGCAACGTTATGATTTAAACTACTTTTACTGCTGAAGCTAATACTTTAGACTCAGCACGATCAGAATTCAGAGAAAAAATGTTAATGGTATTAAGAGATGAGTCATACTGTCAATAAACAGGGGGCAGTCATCAGGTTTTGTGTTTGTGGATCTCTAAGCAAAATTTGACATTGTGATTGCTAGCTCATTTAAGAAATGTGTCAAGTTCAAATGAGAACATTAATATTATTTTATTATTTCTTCTTTTTGGTCATTATTTGTGTTCATACTGTGGGAAAAGTGTGTTAATTTTTTCTGTGCCTTACAGTTTTGGTTCTCTCATCATCCAGCCAGGGTACAATATGGTTCTTTCCCAAAGGCTCCTTCCCAATGGCGCTCTCAGAGGCTGTTTTCCAAAAGAAAGTCCACTTGCAGGTTTAATTAATGTCTTCAGCAAAATAACTGGGAAGTGTTTAAGCCCAGGTCCACGTTGTATACCATATGGTATACATACATAAATTCAATCAATACTTTGATATTGCTTTGACCTCTGTTTTCCCACGGTTTTCTCATCTCCTGACTATCCACACTATACACACACAGTTTGAATGTTGAACACAGTTTGTATGTTGGTTTGGACTGCATTCAATATTTCCATTCAAAAGGAAATGTGAGACTGACAGAAAGACATATGTGTCATTAGCCAACCCTTTCTTGGCCTGGGAGGAGATGATTCCCTGAATGAAGAATAACTGACTGAAAGTTGACCTGAGAAATACAGAAATGGAGAGAAGATATTTGTAAATCTCACACTGATAGTGAAATCTTGGTTGTTTAAGGTACAAAATCACAATTAGACAGTTCAGTGCATTCTTTTCAAAATACACTTGCGTTCCTTGGTGATTAAAACTTCCTTCATATTCCATCATTTCTGTCTGGCTACAAGTCTCCATCCTCACCAGCAATATACCTCCAACCCACCTAGCTTCTACCAGTCCAATATATCTTCCTATCAACACAAACAACGTTGGTTGTTTTTTTTTTTTTTCCCCATTTACACTGCTTTACACGTAATTTTGAGTCAAGTTATAAAAGTTCTTACTGCCCTGGTTCTGAGATTAAGATCACAGAAACAAAACTATTGAAGCTAGAAGAGACTTCTGGAGAGTCACCTGGTTTAACCTCGTACTTAAGAAAAGCCACTTAGAGCTGTGTGCCCAGGATCATGTTCAGATTTGAATAACTTCAAGTAAAGAAACTCCACAAACAACTGTGCTCAGTCACCCTCACAGTGAGAAAGGCCTTTCCTGATGTTCAGAGAGAACCATCTGTGTTTCAGTTTGTGCCTATTGTCTCTGGTTCTGTCCCTGGCATCACTGAAAATGGTCTGTCTCTTCCTTGCATCCTCCCCTTAAGTACGTACAGACATTGATGAGATCCCCCAAAGACTTCACTTCTCTAGGCTGAACAGCCTCAGCTACCTCAGCCTTTCCTCATATGAGAGAGACTCCAGTCTCTTCATCCTCTCTGTGGCCTTTTGTTGGAATCTCTGTAGGCCTGTTCCCTACTGATGTTCCCAGAACCAGACACAATACTCCAGGTGTGGCTTCACCAGTTGAGATAAAATTGAGCTTCTTTGCAATAGCTGTGGTCATCCTGCATTATTCCCTGAGTTTTATGGGCTCATGGCCCTGGCTCATATCCACTGAATCTTCTTAAATTTTAGGGGTTAATCCAGTGAGTCACATTCTACCTCTAGGGGTTTAGTCAGTCACAGGGGGTTGCTCTGAATGGAAGCATGACCTTTTGGAATATCAGCCTCTCCTTCCAGTTTTGTGTCATGAGCAACCTTGCTGAGGGTACACCCTGTTGCATCATCTGTATCAATGAAGATGTTAAACAGGACTGGGCCAGTATTTACTGCTAGAGTACACCACTAGTTATTGGCCTTCAGCTAGACTTTATGCCCACTGATCAACCCATTCTCTGGGCCTGCCCATCCAACCAGTTTTCAACGCAGCTCACTGTCTGCTCATCCAGGGTGTACATCAGCAGCTTCTCTATGAGAATCATAAGAGATACAATGACTTAACCATTCTTTTGTCCCTTTATTACAGCCTGTGAACATATTCTTCTTTCCTCTTCACCTCTGTGTCTAGTCCTTTCTGTACTATAACCCTCTAGGTGGTAGAAGACCATGATTAGATCTTCGTGAGCTTTCTTGCATGCAGCCTAATCCAGCTGCCTCAATATCTCCTCATATGAAATATGTTTGAGCTGTGTAAACATTTTACATATTGGGGGGCCACAATCAAAGGTGATTCTCTAACTAAGACATCACAAATACCAAATAAAGAGAAATAAAGCACTTGCTTGATCTGTAATATATCCTTTTTCTAATAAAGGATATATTTGGTGGTTTTCACCACCAAAAGGATGCATTACTGACTCATGTCTGACTCACAGTGCAAGAGGACATCCATGATTAATCTGTACTGTTGCAAGTTATTCTGTCTCACCTGCAGGACTTGGAATTTTTCTTTTCTTGATCAAGAACAATGAAGGAAAATAAAAAACCTGAAACAATGGGAAAGTATACTGAAAAATAAGGAAAAGTACGAAACAAGTAAAAGAGCAAATGAAGAGATAAGATACTTAATATATGTACTAATGATAACAGAGATTAAAAATGAAAAATACCTTCAATGATTCCAGGGAAGGCAAATAAATACTTGACCGTATTCTGTTTAGACTGGATTTCCTGTTCCCAAAAGAAACAGGGAAAACAGGAGAGGAAGAACAATAAACTGAAAAAGAGAAATCTTGTTTTTCTAATACTGCAAAAAAGTGATAGAAGATGGAAAAGTAGCAAACCATGGAGAAGTCATATTGCAATAAATGAAAAGGCCAAAGGGAAAGACTGGACAAACACAATTAGGAGGAAAAAGATAGGAAAAACTTGAGGAAAAGGTAGATTTGACATTCAGATTGCTGCCATATAATGGGTTTGACCTTTAAATTACTGAATTTACATTTTTCTTATCTCTGCATTGTACTTAGTTATAAGGGAAATTTTATATTTTAAAACACTTTGATCAATCCATCAAGTTGAGCTATTTATGAATCTAAATAAAAACAACTGCCCTTCTTAAAAGTGTATTTTTCAAAATTTGTACACTGTAACTGCCAAAAAGGAGCTTACATAGTGCTGAAATTAGTCATGTATGTTTCTGAGGAAGTATTTTTTGAGGTTTCTCAGAACAACAGTTTAGATCTCAGTCAATATGGCCCTTATTAAATTACATTGCACACATGCTGAATCCTTGATATCACATTTAGTTAGTCCAAATGTTGTGAAGAATACGGAGGCAGATGATATTTAGATTTGATATACACTGATGATAGACATGATTTTTTAAAATTTGCTTGTTTTTGCAAATGCAGAGATTAGGAATGCAGCCAGGTAAATTTCTTCTGTATGCTTTTTCTTCCCTTAATTCTACTAAATAGCACAGAACAAATAAAAAGCAAACCTAGAAAATCCTTGGACATTCGGAGGAAAATAACTATGTTAAGAATATATTATGGTTAAACAGTATGGCATTTGCAGCAAGCAAACTTATGAACTTACCAGCCTCTAAGTTACAATCTAGTTTGAACTTTACATTACCTTGAAGTATTTCTCAGAGAGTACAATACTGATTCTGTACTTTGAGGGGTGGGTTGTAATAAAGTATACCCATGTAACATTATGCAGTATTGTGTTTCATGCTGTCTAGTAGGGTCTATAAAAGTCACTTATTTCAAAGAACATTGCAAACATACTTAAATAACAGTATAGCTTCAAAGAGTGAACCGTTGAGAAAACTTGCTGTTAAAATCAAAGGTTGTCCAAGGTTACAACTAAATCCATTTAGACTCAGTGCCTGAACTGAAGCCTTGAAAGTTCATGCTACATATACATTGCTAGGTAATTTCTTTTCTATTTTTCTGTGTTAGCAATCAGACTAATACAAGAATGGCTCAATTTAATTTATCTGTCTTGCTTTCTTTAAGTTAGATACTCAAGAAAAAAAAAAAAAAGGCAAGAAAGAAAAGTAAACTGAACAAATAAATGTTTTGGTAATCCCTACTTTCTCTCTTTTCTTTTTAGCATTGTGTTGGATTAACCTTGACTGGATTCCTGATGCCTCCCCAGATGTTCCTTCACTCCATGTCCTTGACTGAATAGGGGAAGGAAAGATTAAAAACTCATGGGTTTAGTTAAACAGAGGGAGATTGCCTTCCACAGGGGCACATCATCAGATGGACATGTCATCACAAAAGCTGACTTGGTGAAAATTTATTGCCAATTAAAACTGTAGGATAGTGAGAAACAAAGACAAAAGTAAAACATCACCTTCCCCCTACCCCTTTTCCAGCTCCACTATTTCTTTCCCAACTCGTCTCCCTCCTTCCCTGTGGACATTCCTGGCAGCATGGGGAGTAGGGGATTGGGATCAGCAGCAGTCTGCTGCTCCTTCCTCCTCATGTTTTGCTTGCTCCAACATGGGTCCTGCCCACAGACAGCAGTCGTTTAGAAAATGTCTAACTGCTCCAGTATGGGATACTCCGTGGTCTGCAGGGGATTAACTGCTCTACTTTGGTCCCCTCCAGAGGCTGAAGAGGAATGTCTGTGCCAGTGTTTGGAGCACCTTATCCTCCTTCTCTGACCTTAGTGTTCACAGGGCTCTTTCTCACACATTTTCCCCCACCCCTCACTGCCTTACAGTGTTTTCCCCTTTCTCAAATGTGTTTACCCTCAGGTGCCACCACCTTGGCTTGGGGCTGTGGGGCTCAGCTGTACCCTGCAGTGGGTTTGCTGGAGCTGCCTGGAACTGGCTGTGTCCAGCATGGGGCAGCTCTGGCCATGCCTCTGCAGCCCCCCACTACAAACACCTGGACACCTCCACCCAATACAAATTACAATTAAAGTGAAAAAAAAACCCATCTTATTAAAATCTAAGAATACAAGATACAATAGGAAACAAATAAAATAGGACATTGGTACTATGATGACAAAGCAGGACGAAATTTGGATTACAGTCAAACTGGATCCTATTGACCTCCAGAAATTAATTTCTTCTATGGTTTTCAAATTCTGTAAAAATAGATCTAATGCAATGAGAGCACCAATAAAAGTAGCCAGTTAGAGGGTAATTAATCAACAAATGGAAAGGATAGGATTCATTGCCTTTATCAATAGCTATTTAAAAGTTAAAACCTTAACAAGAAAACTAATCACACAGATTCTTTATGTAGTTTATGAGGAAAAAAAGAGGCAGGAAAAGGAAATTCAGAGATGGCATGACTCAACCCGCAAAGCTGATGACCCATCTTGTTCTGTTGATTATGAGTAAGACCTTGATTAGCAAAGTCTTGCTAGTTTTTAGATCCCTAACTAGCTTCAATATCTATTCTAGTGGTGCTCTCAATTGAGATTAATCCCAATTCAAATTTCCATTTTCAATATCAGTGAAACCGAGTATTCATATTTTAATATACTTTATGACTCTTACCAGGGCAAGATATGCTGTTCATCTTGTTCTTTTATTTTTTTCTTGCCTACTTTCAGTTGTTTTATTCATTTTGTTCAACAGTAAAATTTTTGATAAGTACTATCTTCCTTATAATTAATTATGCTATTCTTATGGCAAGGACATGTTAGTTCCTGATCAAGCTTGTGTGGTCTCCTCAAGATACAAATAATAAATTAAACTAAATCTCCATACCTAGAATCAGACTAATAAAAATGGCAAATATTCCTTTCAGATTTTCATCAGTAAGAAAACAGCTTTTTCAGATACTGCCCTTTTTTTTTTTTTGAAACTGAATGCTAATGTTGCAACTTTGTCTTTTATTTATTTCTCACTATTAAGACAAACACATTACACTGCGGGTACAATACAAGACAACTAATGAAAAATTGCTTTGTATATCCTGAAGCATGACTTAAGAAGTAAAGTTTCAGCCTTTCATGAGCTTTAAAATGTTTATTTAGTGAAGAACCCAACATTAACATACCTGACTTGTTTTTGACTTTAGATTGTGATTTTAGACCCTGTGAATTTAGATCACAACTTATAGTAATATAACTGCTTATAAGAATTTTTCTGGGGAACACACTTGTAACTGGAAGAGATTCATACATCATTTTGTCTCCTAACTTCTCTATTGATCAAAATATTTGCTGGCTGATCTTTTAATAGGTTTTATTTTTATTGTATATTTTATTGCAAGATAGTATTCTGCACAATCTAAATTTATGATCATGTAGAATGATATATATGTTTCTGATAAGAAGTTAATCTACAAATTTGATTGATAAAATGTTTTCTTGAGTGCTGAACATTACTTTTTTTTTCAATTTCTTTGTGTGCTGCAGACTGTTCTTAATATCTGATGCATTGAACAGTACACAGATTCAGCACAGTTCCTTCAGCTGAAAGCTTGGCAGAACACTTTTTAAAATGCATCAAATAACAACCTTGTATTATTCGGCTATGTGTAATGTAGATTTAGTGTGCATATTTTTCTAACATCACTCGCTCCGTTGCTTTTCCCCGTAATTCTGTTTTGAAGGTGTTAAATGTTTTTCCATAGGAAATAATATAAATAAATAGTGCCATTTTAGTCATTCTTTGCCTTTGTTAGTGAGAACAGTAAGGCAATTTGATATAATCTGCCTGGAGATATGTCAGTGATTAAAGCAAAAAACATTTTAAAAGAAACTAAATGAGATTTTTTAAGTGAACAAAACAAGTTTTTCATAATAGCATAAGAATTAAGATTTCACAGCATGATCTTTTCACAAAGATGCCAAGAGCTCATATGGATTATTAAAACACAAATGAACTTTTAAGAAGCTATAATGATTTTTACACTACAAGAATGTTTAAATGAAAATAGAAAATTAAATTCAAAAGCATTATTTCATGAAGATCAAAGCTAAGGATGAATCCAGGTTAAAAGATTTTGAGAGTTTATTGCACTAGAAATAAACCAAGTAATTTCTTTCTCAAAATATGTAATGTGGGGACCTTGTTCTTCACAGAGCCCAAGTGGATGAGTAAAGATCCTACATGCTCTTTTCCACCCCATCTGGATATGTATTGTAAGCCTAGATTATTAACAAGGATATACAGTTTGTCCCTAGTAGTCCCCTCTTTGGTGTAGGCACTTAGGAAGTAGATGAGATGAGGAATGAGTCATCCCCTACTATAAAAGGGGTAGTACTACTTGTTATTACTCCAGCAGAAAATTACACTTACTGTTGACATTTATATTTGGCAGCCCTTTGTTATTGTCTGTAAGGCTGATTTCACAAGAGGGGCTGCAAGGAGGATCTGGGGAGCTACAATTGTGTCAGTCTGAGTTCAGTGCTGGGGAAGGCTATGGAGCAGATCAGTTTGAGCGCCATCACAGGACAAATGGGAGATCAGGCTAAAAGTGCACAGTTACCTGTGTCACAACACTGTCAAAGCCACAGAAGGAACTTGCCGTAAGATAAACCACCAGAGTGGAAACTTGAAATAATCTCAGAAGGCAGGAATTTACAACAGGAAAGTGCTAATTCCAGGCATGATGGAAGTAAGGTCTGGTTAGTACATGGTGGTTAATGCATCTGGACAAAAATTCCCACTGTAGCAAAGTGCGAAAGAAAGCTACAGCTCATACACATATCACCCCAAATTATGGGAACATCATCTATGCCCTGTGGATACCTGGAATTTAGACTGTATAAAGTATCTTCCCTCAAAGAACAACTCTGGGACCCTCATCACCGAGAAGCCCAGGATGAAGAAGGACCAACTGGACACTGCTGGATTCACAGGTGGTGACCATCTTCTACTTGATGTCTCTCTCCCTGCTCCCGCTTTCTATTTCATTATATCTCTGCCGCACATTTCCTCTTAAATAAAATCCCTATTATTCGCTTTTGCATATGGTCTCATCTGCACCTTTATTTTGGCACAGGCATTTCTCACTAATTGGATCATAACACAGGCCCAGTCAACATGGCAGGTCTTGTTTTACTGACCTGACCCCTTTCTCTGAAAAGACCACCCACATAGGTGATAAGGGAAAGGCTGTGGATGTTGTTTACCTAGTCTTCAGAAAAGCTTTTGACACCATTTCCCACAGCATTCTCCTGGGGAGACTGGCTGCTCAAGGATTGGATGGAAGTACTCCTAGCTGGGTAAAAAAATGGCTGGACTGGCAGGCCCAGAGAGTGGTGGTGAATGGAGTTAAATACAGCTGCTGTCCCGGTACAAGGGGTGTTCTCCAGTGCTCAGTATTGGGGCTGGTCCTATTTAATTGCTTTATCAGTGACCTGGACAAGGGGATTGAATGCAGCTTCAGACACTTTGCAAATGAAACCAAGTAGGGCAAGAGCATTGATCTGCTGAAGGGCAGAAGGCTCTGCAGAGCAATCTGGACAGGCAGGATTGGTGGGCCAAGGTGTATAGTATAGTATAGTACAGTGTAGTATAGTATAGTATAGTACAGTATAGTATGAGGCCAAGTGTCAAGTCCTTGCACTTTCTACCCATTTCTAAATATGTGTGCAATGTTTCCCTTTCTCCAGTCACCAGGGACTTTATCTGGTTTCCATGACTTTTCAAATATCATGGATAGTGGTTTGGTAACTACATGAGCCAATTCCCTCAGGACTCTGTAACATGTCTTGTCTGGTTCCATATACTTATATATGTTCAGGTTCCTCAGGTGGTCACAAATCTGATTTTCTCTTATACAGTTAGGGACTTTGCTCCTCCAGTCCCTGTAGTCCATCCACTCAAGAGATGTGGGAAGAGAGGTTGCCAGTGAAGACAGACGAAAAACCTTGTTGAGTACCTCAGCTTTTTCCTTGTCTGTTCTTATCAGTTTGTCAGCTTTGCTCATCAGTGGCGGTATGCTTTCTCTGACCTGCCTTTTCTGGATGAAATACCTATAGAAGCAGCCCTTTATGTTATTCTTTGTGTCCTTTGCCAAGTTCAGCTCCAGTTGCACCTTGGTCTTCCTCACCCCACCCCTGCACAACTGGGTATTGTTCCTATACTGTTCCCAGAATACCAGCTATGAAACACCCATTTAAAATAGATTTCCTGCAAAGAAAATATTTATGATCTATTAAGTAAAGAAACAATGTTTTAGAAAAGCAAGTATGTAACTACATGAAAGGGAACTAAACCAGAGACACAATGCTTTGTTTCTAGAGTAATTCTTATGCTGTCTGGAGTGATCTCTTAAATAAGTGTTGCCATTGTGAAACTGAACCTAGAAAAGGAGTGCAAGATATTTTATTTTTATTTTTTGTTTTCTTTTGTTTGGTTGCTTCTTTTTTTCACTATCCAAATTCACTTTAATTGATGATAAATTAAATCATTTTTCTTTAAGCTGAGTCTCTTTTGCCCATGACAGTAAGTGGTAAGGAATTTCCTTGCCTTCATGTTGATGCACAAGCATTTTAATTTTATTTTCTTCTCCTGTCCACTTAATAGTGAGAGAGTAGGTATCTGGCAGCCAGAAAATGTCAACCCATCACAGCAGGTTTCAGTGTTAAATTCATATATAGGCTCTACACATATATTTAAAAAGCTAGCAGTATTTTGGTTTTCTTACTTTTACTTCCTTGAGGCATCATAAATTATTTATTAATATACCATAATAATTACTATATTTGATCTCTACTGGTTTAGGAAAAATGTTTTATGACATATGGTCTTTGATTTGGTCGGTTTTCTTGTTTGTTTGTTTGTTGTTTTCTTTTAAGGTTTCAACAAGTTTTATAAAAGATTATAAAAATTACATGCTTTAAAGAAAAATATCATCAAATTGGGTCATTTGAGACTGAAAACATGTGAAAACTGGGATTCTAATCTGTGAAGAGAGTTTATATTTCATAGAAATTAAAAAAACCCTAGCACATCACACCTTTCAGATTTGCATGACATTCATAAGAATTTAAGATGAAAGGTCAGTGCCACTAATCAATGTACTGGCACGTATTCTGTGGTACCTTGTTGCCAAAATGGTCAATACTTTTCAGAAAAAAAGATACCTGGAACACTTGGAACAAATATGGGATAAAGTTCCCTTCAGAAAGTGCTTATTTAGTGTATCTATCCTCTTTAACCTGCTTATTCAAAAATTCTGCTAACACATTATGATAACCATCAGAAAGGCAAAGATGTGAATGGATTTTAGTGAACTATCATACTTTTTATGACAAAACAAAATTATTCTTTATAACAGACCACTTCACAGTCATAGGACTAGCTTTTTAATGCACACGCCACAGCAACTTATTTCGCCATTATTGCAGGTTCTTTTATGATCTTGTGTATGTGTGTGAAGATATTTCCTTCACTTCTCCTTTCTCCACATATAAAACACATTTAGAAAAAAAAATTGAATATAGACAGAGTGAATCCTTTTCAGTTTTTGCACTTTATTGTTATTAACAATACCTTTTTCTTTTAAGATCATGTACTGTCTTTCTTTTACATAAGACTGGGAGGATAACAAAGCTGATGGTGAAGCCTGGTATGGGCAACATATTTCACCAGTCTTTAAAGTCTTTAGGCATGAAACACATTAAAAGTATAAAACATGCAGTAGAACTTGCAAATTGTCCCTTAAAATAATTCTACTAGAAATAGTTTTTAAATTTTGTAGGAAAACAGCTCTGCAAAGCATTCCTCCTTTCAGACAATTCATTGCCTCTAGGTTTAGGTATTATGTGAAAGATAAATGCTTCCATTTTGATGTTTTAAAGTTCATTAGTTAAAAGCATGGTATGAAAATTGTTTTAATACTATCTTGTTTAAATTTCCAAATATTCAGAATTTATTATTTGATTTAAGAAGACCTTTGCATATTTCGAGCCAGAAGGAGTATTGAACATGAAGTTATCCAATATAGAAGCAAGTGGTGAATTCAAAATTTGCTGCATTCTAAGTGATTTGCTATCAACAGAATGGCATTGAAATGTTCATGTTTTGTGAAAGGTTTTTTTCACTTTGTTGTAAATTGAGTCATCAGTGAAGCCCTATGTATCTGCCAGTATTGTTATCTAGCTACATGCCGTGGACATAGAAACTGATATAGAGAGCGTTTGGATTTCCTAAATCAATACACCACTGTTGGAGTCAGAGACAAAATTAAGAGACTTTTAACTGGTAGTCATTCAAAATGGTGGCATTACCTTCTTTTTTTGAATAGTCCTGCTGTAAAACTGGAAAGGTGATGCAGGCCTAATTCTGGAAAACACTTCCATAAACATAAGTACAGAAAAATCAGATAGGGTTCCCCAAGGGGGAAATCATGCTTGACCATCTTGATAAACTCCTATGATGAAATAATTAGCTTGGTGCATGAGGGGAGAGTGATGGACGTTGTCTATCTGGCCTTCCTTAAGGCTTAAGACACTGTTTCCATAAAATCCTCATAGACAAGATGTTGGAGTCTGGGCTAGATGAGCAGTGAGGTGAGGTAAAAATGAGCTGAATGGCTGGGCCCAGAGGCAGGTAATCAATGGCTCAAATTCTAGTTGGAGGCCAGTGACTAGTCGTGTACTCCAGGGACCAGTACTGGGTCCAGTCCTGTTTAACATCTCCATTAACTGCTAATAGATGATGGGGCAGAGGAAAGCTTGGCAAGTTTTCTGTTGATACAAAATGGGGAAGGGTGGCTGATACACCAAACATTCATGGTCCACAGAGGGACCTAAACAAGCTGGAGAGCTGAGATGAGAGAAATATCATAGAATTCAACAAGAACTGCAAAATCCTGTACGTGGAGGAACATCCCCAAGCACAAATATATAAGCTAGCAGCCACACAGGTGAAAAGCACCTTTGTAAAAAAAGCTCTGTCTGATTGAAAGGGTGTCTGATTGAACAGGTGCCATCAAGGTGCCCTTGCTGCAAAGATGGTATCCTGGGTGCATTAGACAAAGTATTTCCAGGAGTTCCATGTGTGTGATCCTTCCCTTTTCTCAGCACTGATGAGGCCGCTCTTTGAGTCCTCTATCCAGTTCTGGGCTCCTCAGAATGAGAGAGCATACTGAAGAGTCCAACATAAGGACACAAAGATGACAAAGGGACACTAGCACCCCTCCTAAGAGAAAAGGCTGAGACATTTGGCACTGTTCCTCCTGGAGAACAGAACTGTCAAGAGTAAATATGCTGAGAGAGGATCTACAGAAGACAGAGCCAGACTCTTCAGTGGTACCCATCCACAGAACCAGGGGCAATAGGAAAAATCTGAAACACAGGACGTTCTCTCTAAACATCAGGAAGCACTTTTTCACCGTGAGAGTGACATGTTGCTATGGAGATTGTGGAATGCACATGATTGGAGATATTGGAAAGCATGGTCCTGGGAAACTGGCTGCAGATGGCCCTGATTGAGAAAGGGGGCTTATCCTGAAGAACTCTTCAGACTTCCCTTCCATCCTCAACCTTTTTATGATTCTGTGAATCTGTGATGTCATAATGGATTTTCTCACTCAGTTGATTATTGTGAAATAACCTGGAAAAGGGCAGCCTCTAAAATGTATGCAATTGCTGGCAAAATTATGGTTATGTACCACAGAGTTCTGTCTTATAGACATGTCAGATGCTTACTCTTGCCTTTGAAAAGACCTTATCTCTGGGTCTATGACTAGAAACTTGTGAGTGGATTCCTTTGTTTTCAGCTCAAAATAACAGTTATTTTAGTTGGGATTCTTTTATCCCAATCATATTTTTTCCCCAGGAAGTTTCTGAAGAATGATCATCTATTTGAAGATGAGAAAACCAAGATCTTTAAAACATAAAAAGGATAATTAGAATAATAAGACAATACCTTTATGACAAAAGGGATAAAATAAATAGGAAAAAAGCTATGTGGAAAGTACTGGAGTGGAAAAGAAGGAGAGGACAAGAGACTACATAATCTAGCAGAGATTCTTGATGTGAAACAAAGACTATACCCCCCAAATAGTTCACAGATAAATTTTTATAGTGTTTTGATTGAGAAATGTACTTATTTAGAACACTATCCAGTTTTTTGTTATGAGAAAGGGAAGTAGGGTAAGAAAAATGAAATTGTATGTCCATTGTATTATCAAATAAAGAAGATATTCTATATCAATATCAAGAAAAACAATTAGTAAAGGTTGACACCTTAGTCACAAATGACTGATTTCTAACTCTGATTGTCATCCAGAGATGAGAGAAAAAAGGTTGTGGTTCTTTCTGAAAATCTCCATTTAAAATAGTAGTGCAGCATGAGTTCAGAATAATATCTTCATGTTGTAATGTAAAAACAAGTTATGAAGAATTTTTTTTCATGCTTTGTTTTGCCAAAAAGGTTTCAGAATCAAATCACACATATTTCCTTTATTTATACAGGTAATATTGAAACTGAAATTCTGAAGGAAGGACGCTTTAGGAAACATGAAATATTAAAAATTTTTAAGGCTTTTGCAGTTTTAAATTTACTAGAAAGAAAGGAAAAAGAATTCCAGAATATAATAGCTAAAAAATACATATTCCTGCATGACGATAATGTGATTTTGAAAAAAACAAACTACTTGAGTTTTTGCATGTATTGGCATATAAATTCAAAGAAGTTATAATTGCTCTCTATAATTCTGTGAAGACTGTGTTACACATCTCTTACCAGTTACTGTAATTGGCAACATCATCATACTTTTTCTAGGCTGGAGAATTTGGGATGGAGATAATCCTTTCTGCATGTCCTTGATCCTTTCCTATAGAAAAAATGCATGCTGAAATAAATAGCTTTTTATCTACATTTGAAAAAAAAAAAAAAAGGAAAGAAATACCACTGTATGTTTTACATAAGAACTTCTTTTCTAAACACCAATTTCAGGTATCATTTTTTTATGGTCTTATCTCTTCGAAGGGAAAAATAAAGCAAGAGAAAAGAGCATTTGAAGTTCAATCCTGGAACACAGCCTTTGCAAGACAACAGAGAGTGATGAATAGACCATTCTATATCCCATTCTCTCTGAATTAGTACCTTAAACCTTATTTTTAAAGCATTTTTAGCAAAAACATATATTTCTATATGACATGATTATTTATCAGGTGAGCTAGCTTCTTTTGACAAAAGCTTCACATTTTCTGCAAAAACCACTGGTGAAGTATTAGGCGACCTGAATCTCTCAGGCACAGAACACTGTTCCCTTGAGGTTGATTATTTGGCTTCCCGAATATGTCATTCTAAAGAACAGCCGATACATCTTCCAGATTCAATTATGGAGAGGCGACACCATCATTTCCTCTTAATATAACAGTTTATCTTGTATTGTGACGATCAGGAAAGCCAATCCTAATGAACAAAATGTCAAGCATATGGGGGTAGGAAAGATAGCTGAAATGGCTCATCAGATCAAGATATGAAGCAATCCAGCCCAGGAAAATTAAATAGCAAATGATTATTGTGCGCAAAGACTGGGCTCATCTGTGCAGCATTAAATGTATTGTTTTAATTTACTTTTAAATAAAAATGCAACTTCTTGTGTTTAAATGCATCACTTAGCCTTAATAAATCCATCATTGTGTTTTTATCATATAAGAATTTGAGAAGTAATCTTAGTATAGGAAAAGCACAACTAAATAATTGTTTAATGTTTGTAATGTACACAAATCATATATGCAAAAATCTTTTAGTATTTGGTCATAGCATTTGCATTAAATGACGGTATGAAAAAATTACCTCATCTTTCCCAGACATTATATTATAGTTACATGTGTAACTAAGTAAGTGTCTAATTTGAAGTGTTTAATATTCAATAAATTCATGATTAGTGTTTACAGAACAGGACTCAAACTTAACAGGAATCTAATTACTTCAGAAGGAATAAGCCATCATAATCTGAAATTAGGGTAACAGTTATAAACCTTTGCTCTGATCTACTCTGAGAAATGGAAGAAGTACACTAAACAACCCTAAACCAAATAGAATAGGCAGTATTCAGAGGCACTGGGAACCAACCTTGTATTGCACTACCTCTACAGCCTTATGCAGCAATTAACAGAGTGGCAATAAATGTTGTTGTTCACACAGAATCATTTAAGTTGGAAAAGACCTCTGAGATCGAGTCCAGCCTTTGTCTGATCACCACCTTGTCAATTAGACCACGGCACTAAGTTCCACATCCTGTCGTGTCTCAAGCAACTCCAGGGATGGTGACTACACCACTGCCCTAGGCAGTCCATTCTAATATTTAACAACTCCATGAAGAAATTCCTCCTGATGTCCTACCTGAACCTTCCTTGACACAGCTTGAGGCTATGTCCTCTCATCCTGTCACTGGTTGCTGGGGGGGAGAGTGACCCCCACCTGGCTACAACCTCCTTTCAGAGTGCAATAAGGTCTCCCCTGAGCCTCCTTTTCTCCAGGCAAAACCACCCAAGCTCCCTCAGCTACTCCTCACAGGACTTACTCTCTAGACTCTTCATCAGCTTTGCTGCCCCTCTCTGGACCTGCTCCAGCGCCTCTTTCTTGTAGTGAGGGGCCCAGAACTGAGCACAGGGCTTAGGGGCAGCCTCACCAGTGCCAAGTACAGCAGGAAAATCACTGCTCTGGTCCTGCTGGGCACACCATTCCTGATACAGAACAAGATGCCAGGTCTTCTTTGCCCCCCGGGCACAAGGGTTGACAGCCAGCACCCCCAAGTCCCTTTCTGCTGGGCCATTTTCCAGTCATTCTGCCCCCAGCCCGCCATGTTTCTGTGAGGGTGACTACATCACAGCTTTCTGTCTGCACAATGATCTCCAGCTCCTCCTGTTTGTTATCCATACCACATGCATTGGTGTCAATGCACTTGAGCTGGGCTATAGATTTCACCCATAAATCTGGCATGCCACCACTAGGCTCATCTCTGCTGAGCCTTGTTTTACCCTCTTCTCTCTTCAAACCGAATTTAAAGTCCTCTCAATCAGCCCTGCCGATTCATGGGTTAAAACCCTTTTCCCTCATTTAGACAGTAAACCTCACTGGTTTCCATCAGGCCTTGTGGCATGTAAACCATCCCATGATCAAAAAAGCCAAAATTTCGTCCATAGCACCCATCCTTCAGCCACATGTTGATCAGGTGGGTTCTGTCCCTTTCAGCATTTTTCCCTGCAATTGAAGGAATGAGGGAAAGCACCACCTGTGCTCTTGTCCCTTCAACCAATCCTTTAGATTGCCCTAGGACTTGTCTCATCAACCTTGTCTCTGTCAACCGGGACAACAAGCAGTGGTTAATAATCAGAGGGCTGGAGTAGTCCAGGCAGTCTCTGGTCTCTGTTACCTGGCCCCAGGGTGGGGGCAGCTGCTCAGGAACCCCCTGTACAGCCAGATCCAGCTCTCACCCCTGGGCTTACCTCAGCTGCCACTGCTAATTCTGCTGCTGCCTCACTGTTGTTTTGGGCTTTTTTCTACAGAACAACATCTGTAAAGTTTTATAAATCTTCTTGCTTTGCCTTAAGGTAAAGACCTTTTGAAGTGTCTCGTGACAAAGAAGACACTAGAAAGCCAACTAAAGCTTTTCCTACTCCTTTTGTCCTAAATTTTATCTCTAACTTTCCCATTTCTGACAAAGGCAAAAGATTGAATAATCAGTCACCTGAGAGTGCTTTTTTCTGAAGGGTAGGAGGAGAGAAAGGAGAAAAAATAGCTCAAACTTTCTCTCTCCTGAAGAAAGTATTCCAACTTGTATTACATGGAATAAATACACTGTAATAACTTTTTTTTTGAGTTTTCTATCTCATGATTAAGAATACAGCCACCAGAGTGTAAAGAAGATTTGTCATTTTGCACCCTGGTGCATAAAAGTGTTTACCAAAAAAATGTGATTCCAGTTTAAGTGACTGAGAGGTATTTTTTCTTTTCCTCCCACAATAGGTTGTAATTCAAATCAGTCAGGAAGAAAAAAAATATATTTAATTTTGACTTCCGTGTAGAACAATAAAAATTGGACTTTGCTTAGGTATTTAGTTAAGTGATTTCAGGTCTCCTCATATACTGAATTTTGAGACAAAATGAGTTGATATTTTTGAGGAGCTATTCTTGCACTTTTATTTAACACTTCTATCCTGAATCTGGAATAACAAAAACCACTGAAATTTCAGTGAGATATCAGTGCTTCTGTGAGAAAATCTTCCTGTTATCATTTACTACATAAAACTTTAAATTACTTCAAGCTTCAAACTGATCTATAGAAAGAGAATCCAGATGAAAGTGGTAGGGACCAGTGTTTCTCACAGAATGTTTCCTACAAACTCAGGTGGCGATCAGCATATGCATCTAGTAATGGATTGCCATAGCCTCAAGAACATTTATTTTCTGTAAGTGCATTCATCCTGCAAGTTTGGGGTATTTATAGATGCAGTGAGGGTTTCTAACATATAATGTGTTTGTGAAAATTACTTCCCATTGAAAAATACAAATTTAAAATTCCAGTCAACTTTCCATGGTGCTTGGCTTCAACCGAGTTCTTGTAATCAACTAAATGTGGGCATTAATCACTTATTTTAATTTTTTAATGTTAATTTTTAAAAGTTCTTGGATCCTAAAGAAGCAGCAGCCTGTAAGTCTTGTATATTTTCTTTCTCATTACTTTATCCAGGACTATACAGATTATGAATTTTAAGAATACTTCAGTACAATAAAAAAGACAATTAAGTTCAATAAATAATGAGAACAATCAAGAAGTTTGTGGAAAGAATGACATGCTACTTCTGTTTTATCAGAGTTAATTTTGTACCTTGAATGCGATTATAAATGCAGCAAAAGAATTTTCTGAAGTTTATAGTTACTTATTCAGTTGCCATGCCTGGAATGCAAAATACTTATTCTTCTATTGTATTTTAGTCCTTTGATTGTTCAGATCTAGAGAATAAACACATCATTACCATTACAATCCAAGCTGGGGAATGGGTAAATCAGAAATTGAAAAACCTTTGATGTCCTGTATCTGTCCTGTATCTTGTACAATAGGTAAAGTAGCTAAGGAAGACAAGTCTAAAGTACCTTGATTCGATTTGTGCATAAGAAGGCAAGAGACTTATCATTGTGGTGCCTAGGGGAAGGTCACGTTAGAATTGCAGAGCCTGATTTAGAGCTGAAGGCCATCACACACCTGGACTTATCGACGTTTCAGAGAGAAATGATGGAGTGCATTTCAGGCTGCAAGCACTGCAGTAAGGACAGTCCTTTTTCCGATAAATGCTGAATAAAAGCTTGTAAATTTATAGTGCCACCTGCTCTCTTTCTCTCTCATACCACTGACTTTACCCACCTGCATTTTCCCTTCTTCCTCCTAGCAAAAATAGAAACAGGGTAATTTTTTGTTAGAAAACTACACACAAGAAAATTCAGTATTTGGATCTGATCTTATTCCTATACCTTACAGGTTTTTTGGTGGTTTTTTCATTTTTTATTTTCCTTTTTTAAACAAAACTGACTACAGATCTTGGATAATTGAACACTGTCACTGGTTAAGTAATTGCAAAGCATTAGAGTCAGTGTGAAAAAGATAAAAAGAGAGCGCCAGAGTGTCTTTTGTCCTTCAAAGAATTTCAGGAACTTATACATTGCACACAACACAAGCATGGTCTTTCATGGTGTTTCTCTTTTCACAAAGGCTAAATAGAATTCACTATGGGAGAAATAGAGAGCAATTATTGCACAAGTCAATATACGCACATAAATGTTACAAGGTATGCAATTTTTTACTTCATTTGAGTGACCAATATTTTAAATACTTTTAAATAATTTTGCAGCTTGATATAATTTTTCTAGTAAAGCATAGCACCACATGAAGAGCTGGCTGAGCTGTATAGATTAAGCAATATGGTTTTGTGGGTTCTTGTTTGGTTGTTTGGTTTTTTTTTCTCTCTTCTTTCCCTTTCACAAAGAGTTATATCAGAATTATATCTCTTTTTACTTACTCCTGAGAATTTTAAAGGATTATAATCTCCTAAATTGTGTGGTCATATAACTAAAGTGTAGAGAATGCCAGTATTAATTATCTACTGCATAAGTTAGTATTAATGTCTTTTTTTCATAAGAAGAGTGACAGATTTTACAGCTTCTTTCATCATTACAGTCATTGGACATACTCTTTTTTGTGTATGCATTTTTTAGCATGTATGAATTTCTATATAAACCAGTACACAAACATTTACTTGTGCTAGCACTTCAGTGAATCTGTTTTGGTAAAGTATGTGAAGAGCAGAATCAAATAAATAAAAGACAATGTGAAAATCAAAAGCCTTGAGTAAAGATTTCCAGCTCTGCCTATAAAATGACTGATATATATATATATGGATGGTTTTGCTTTTATTTAGTAGGAAGAGCTTCATGATAACAGATCCAAACTGTAGCTTCCACTAATGTCTTTTACTGCAGTAGACCTTTTATATAGCTGTTAAATTTTGACAAAAAGTTATTGTTTTTTATAGAAAACTATGATGGTTTATATATTAATGGGATTATATTTACATATATAACTATTTGAGAAAACATATTGTTGAGGTTTTTTTTTCCTGTGTTTTTGTATAAACACAAGGAGAAAAAACAGAAACCAAACAAAATCAAAACCCCCCACCTACAACAAAAGAAGCTGTATATTATACCTGCTATAGAATTAATTAAGGATTAAAACAAAATGGGAGTTTTGAAAGGTCATTAACACTCTCTCATCATAAATATGTATTCAGTATTGCTGTGTGGATCAATGCAGTACTGGGCAGTAAAATGATGCACTGCATACAAAACTGAAGCTGATAAACAAAGTTTATTGAATATGTGCATGCACAGTAAATGATCATCATGTATGAAAAAGTTAGCTTTACAAAGTGTGCATGTACATGAGGTTTTCCTACTATTTCCAAACCAAGTTCTCCCAAACTTTTATTTTAATATCACATAATTTTTCTCTCTTTTTTCTTTTCCATTTATTTCTTCTTTTTCCTTTGGACAAAATATTATCTTCCTTACTTCCTAGTAGCCCCTGATAAATTAAATTTTAAGCAATCATTTGAAACTAGTTTTCAAAATATTAATGTATTTCTATAACTGGACAGATTTATTTTTCCTATTCAGACTCTGAAAGCAAGCTTAAATCAAAAATATATCATAACTTCTATCCTCTGAATCCAACTGCAATATTAATCTCCCTCAAAGAAACTGTTCCCTACTCAGAGGAAAAGATGGCTGATGAACAGCTTCTGCCTGCTACTAGCACTACACAGTTTGCATATCTTCAGAATGAAAAGGCAAAAGGCTGGGTATGCGTCATTCTTAACTCATTCATTTTCCTTGGATACGGTTAAATTATTATAGAATCTCAGGAAAATATTAATGATGAAAATATTTTTCTTCATTTCCATTCTAATAGAATAAGATTTTTAAAATCATAATCTTAAATTTGGATATCATAATACTGACAATATAATTGGGTTTTATTTTGCAAAATGATAGTTGTTTTTCCCAGCAAGCAAATATAGACATCTAGAATCATTCCAAAGCAAGAATCATACTCCCTAAAGTGGACTTCTAAAATAAAAGTGTACCTCATAAGCCTGAATGCTTTTTAAAATGGAGCCAAAACTATTTCATTGGGAAAAAAAACCCAACTCAATACACAGGGTGTAGGCATTACAAATACAAGACAACACTTATAGCTCTCATTTACATATGCATATTTATTTTATACTCTTTAATTTTACCTAGCCGTACAAAATGACAAGTTTCCTTTGTTTCCTTAGTTTGGTAGATGAATGTCATGCTATGAAATCATACCTGCATCTACTTGTATGAAGTAATGAGTTTTTACTGAACTGAAATACTTGACATTATGAGGTTTACATCTTCAAAAGTATTTCAGACTTCATTTTTCTATTAATGCTTTGTTGGAAGTCATGCTTATTTCATCAAAAAAGACTCATTCCTTCTGCTTATAACACTCTAAACAAATGTCTTATGTTGTGACATTTCTGAGCCATGTAGACACTCTCAGAAATCAAAAATGTCCCATAGTGTTCTTTTCACATGGTATCCATCTTTTTCCAATTTAGTTTTTTAAATTCATTACGACAAATTTGAACTTGTTTATTTATGGCAATAAAATTATTAATACCAAGGAGAAGATTTTCATAGTACTCATGACAGAAGACATTTCATACTGCTACATCTTCTCTTAGGCCAGTTAACTACCCAATTAAGAAATGTGTGAACATGCCATCCTCTAATCTAATGATAGACAGATAAAGCAGAAATGTGCTAATACATTCCGAGTTATCGTCTACTCATCAGTCGAGGAAATTAAAGATAAAACACTTGATTTCATAGACATTCACATGAGTAATATATTGAATATGGCACAGTCATCAAAAGAAATGCCATATGGAAACCCATATGGCTCCATAGACAAGTGCTAACAGACTTAAATTTGCTCTTTAAAAATTAAAAGGAACAGTGTTTTCTCTAGTGAGGTGCCACTGCATGGAAAAATGCAAGAGAAAGGCAATGAAGGCAAGGCAAGGAAAACAGAAAGGAAAAAAGGAAAAAACAAACTACTTTACTGGTGAATGATCACTTGTCAAAATTTCCATGTATAAAACTATATATATTCTACAAATAATTTATTGTAATTTCTTTTTTCTTAGTCACTTTTACTCCTTCACAGCTTCTGACTATACTCAGAGTAATTGAGAAAACAAAGAAAACCAGACATTATCTAAAACATAAAGAGATAACTAGATTATTGATAAAATTATCTCTTTATTTTGTTCAGGGCAGACTATTGGGAATTGCCATAAAACTGACCATACTCATCCTGGCAATTGTTACAGAGAAGCGCTGAGGGAGTCCATGCAAAGTTGTCGTCTTCTACCTGTAAACTGTTCCTGAATCTGACCACTGCCATCAGCCCACAGACCTACAATTTGTGCCTTCTTTCTTCAGAATCTGTGGAGAATTTGATATGGTTACATTTCCTGCCTCATCATTTTTCACACATATTAAATTGTGAAATGATAGAACAACTTAATTTGGAGGCGACCATAAGCCACGTGATCAAGTCAAGGAAAACTTATGTTTTCAACTAAGTTTCTCCAGGCATGATCCAGCAGAATTCTGAAAATCTCTGAGCAAAAAATTTCAGAATCTCTGGGGAAAAGTTGTCCCAGTATCTGACCACCCTGTTTGCTTTATTTTTTTTATTGTTGCCATTTTCTTAATAGCAAGAAGAAATTTTCCTTGATGTAACTTGAATTCATTCTTCTCATCCTTTTGCTGTGCCTAACAGAAAAATCTGGTTAGATCTTCTAAACACACATTTAATAGTGGAAGAAAATGTTAGGTTGACCCCTTAGCCATCTGCTCTCTAAACTAAACAAAGCCTGTGCACTCAGCCTGTCCTTGTGATACTCTGTAAACACAGAATCACAGAATCAAGTCGTTTGGAAAAGACTTCTGAGATCATCGTGTCCAACCTTTGACAGATCACTGCCTTGTCAACTAGACATGGGTACTAAGTGCCATGTCCAGTCCAGCTACTACACAGTCTTGTGGATCTCCAGTAACTTGCTCCAGTTTGTCAATGTCTTTCTTGTACTGGGGAGCCCCAAACTGGAAGAAATACCCCATTTTTCAACAACCATACGGTAATAGTCACTTTTAAACTGTTGGCTATGCTTTAATGGTAAAGCCAAGGCAGAATTTAGTCATCAGTGCTACGGTTTGAGAGAAAAATTGGAGTATATGAGCTCATGAGATCCCTTCTGAGCTTATGTACTTGTCTCGGTTTTGAAAAGACAGGTGTCTGCTAAGGAAGGCAGAGGCCCCCCTTGAAGTGGCAGATATAACCCCTTTTCCCTCCAAGTTATTATATTTTGAAATCAAGAGCCTTTAGGCGAAGATGTGGGAAATAGGAATAACAGTTCTTTACTATATATATATATGTATATAACCAGTCAAACAAAACAACAACAACTATGGCAGTAACAGCAAACACAAACCCAGTGCCAGCCTTCTCGGCTGTCAGGCCCTTTCCCCTCGGGTGCAGTTCCGCTCGCAGCCGGCAGGGGCGCTGGCGGCTCCCGGTGAGCAGGGCAGGTGCGATGGTTCCCCCGCGGCTGCAGGGGGCGCTCCGGAGCGAGCTCGGGAAACCCGCGGCTCTGGTGCCCTGGGATCCCGGGAAGGATGGAACAAAGGCTTCACAAACCGCTGGGCAGCTGATCCCGGGCTCTCAGGAACAGCAGGCTGAAACGGCAGGGACGAACGGCAAATCCCGGGTGGCAGACGAGATGTATCCAGATGGGAAAAAAAAACCACGGAGGCCCAGGCAGGCAGGGCGAGCAGGGCTACAGCGTAGCGAAAGCTCGAAGCAGCAGCGGAGCAGGGCAGCCACAGCTCGGTCTCCAGCAGGGCAGGGAAAAGCGGCTTTTGGGGTCCCGGCGTTGCTTCCAGCAGGAAGAAAGAACGGCCAAAAAGAAAGAAGCAGCAGCTCCTTTCTCTGCAGCTTCTCTCTCCGGACGCTCAGAGCGAACTGTCCCCACACCCAGGTGTAGACAAAAGAGTAGCCAGGCCCGCCCCACTCCCCTTTTTGTCTTTCTTAAGTACAGCTATTTGTCCCCTAGCAACATGCATATGGGAGAAAATTCCTTTAACAGGAAAACCTAAGACTAAACTAAAACCCCAACAGTACTCTGTAGTTTTGCAGTTTAAAATATATAACAAATGATAGGAGGAGGCAAAAATCCAATTTCTCATTGGGCTGAGGACAGCAGTTGAATTCAGGACCAAATCACAGATTTGATACGAGTGACATCTACTTCTCAGGACGGGCCAGGGAAAAGAGCACATTTCTGACATGTCTAAATTCTGCAGATTATTGCTATTATTTAGTTATCCAAATGATAACAGTATCAACCAAGCAAGGTAATTCTTGTAATACCCTTTTCCAACGTTGCTTTTGAGTAACTCAAAAAAGAACATAAAATTGAGTGGAAATAAAGGGCTGCCCATTTCTGGAGTCCCTGAGAGTTAAGGTCTTCTATCAGTGATGGTTAATACATTATTATTGATGTTTTACAACTGGCTGACAGTTATATAAAAAGAGTATTATATATAAGCCAGACATGAGACATCTGTAATATTTGTGTTCTGATTACCCATCATCTATTTACTTTTCAATGGTAATTACTTTTTAACTACTGCTCATAGTTTTTGTTTTTATTTGCTAAAATATTTTTAGATTATCACAAATAGTATTTTTGTAAACTGCTGAATGCCCTCAAAAGTATAGTTTTAGTTCATAAATGTAGATCTAGTAGCAAGAAACAAAATGCTGCTACCATTCCCCCTTACCAAGAAAGTAACACATACTTATAAAAAACACATTTAAGCAAGAATTCAGAATTATATTTTTGTTATCATTTTCATTCAGTCTCTCACCAAATTTTATTACTGTGAGAAATAAAGTCTTGTAATGCCATCACATGAAGAAAATAATTTTTATTCATCTGGAATTGTGCATTTTCTTCCCTGAATAAGATAATCAAGTAATTTGATACAGAACAGTAAGTCAAAGAGAGGGAAAGGTCCAGAATAGCAATAATTTCAAACATGATCCTTGTTTTTGTTGTTTCAAGAACTTACAGTCAATACTGAAGACTGAAAGGGAAACTTTCTTTTTGTTGAAACTGACTTTTTGTTGAAAAGTACTTCCTAGTGTTAAACATGGATTTTAATTGTATGTTCTCTTCATTTTATCTTTTAGTTTTTCGTTCTTACTTTACCTGCTGGGTGTAATGAGAGACATTTAGGAGAATGAAAGCTATTGAAAAAAAATGCCGTGAGTGTATGGCAAGCATGTATGGTGAGGAATGGTGGGTGGGCAAGAGTATTTTGTGCACTATAATAATCTACCTAGATGAAGAAAAACTACCAGAATGCTAAATTAATCTAGAACTCTATGGTAAATTGATGATGATTTCATAGGAAATGCCTATTTTATTTAAAGGTAAATGACACAAATATGAACTGTGAGTGTTTTGTGGAAAATGAGTGTTTACAAAGGAAATGGTGCTTGTTTTGAGAAGGAAGGCACTTTAGGAAAATGTCCTGAAGCCATAAGTCAATAGATTTTGTTGTTGTCACCAGTGGGAAAAATTCAGGCCTTTATGGCCTGATCTAAACAGCCCTGAACCAAATAAGAAACTTTCCACTGAGTTTGATTTACTTAGAACATCCATAAGAAAAAAAAAGGGAGACTCAAAAGCATGAAGGGCAGTTAGGCATCCAGCTCCCACTGAATATCATGTATGCTCTCTCTAACTTTGGAAATATTACTTCAAAACAGAATTTTAAATATTTTTCTTTTGTTTAGCAAAAACATTTATTATAAGAATAGTTAGGTAACTTTCCAAACCCTGTGGCCACTGTATAAAACTGAATATTTGTAGGTACTAATGTTTTTTTTTTTTGTTGGCACGATTAGTCTGAATTATTCTGAATTCTTGGAAGCATATAGGCAGCAATATTAGCTTTCTTTTAATGGAAGGAAAAATGGATTTGGTTTTAATATGAAGGTACATGTATATGCATATTTGCACTATATAGGGAAGCTATGCAATTCTCTGAATTATACCCCCAGGATCAGGTCTAACATATTTGTTTGTAGGATTTTACAGTCAGTAAAAGTCACAGAAGCCCCTGAAACCATAACAACCTCTGCATCACACTCATTGCATATTACCTTCAAGTCACAGGCTATTATGTTGAAGATGCTCACAGAATGACAGTGTCTGTACCTTAGTCCTTAAAAACGAAATGCTTTTTCCCTCGCATTTTCAATTTTTCAGTAATATTTTCTCTACATAACTTGATTATTCCTTTTTCTTAGTTTATGGTCTTAAAAAAATAAACATTTACATCAAAGAAAAAATCAGTTAATAAAGGAAATAGATGGGTTGAAAGAGGCTGAAATAGATTTACAACAAAAAAAATTATGAAAATTGGGTGCTGAGTATAACTCAGTGTTTTTTTGTCATGCCTCTATACTCTTTGGAAGAATTGTAAAGCAATTTCTAAATTTACATCCCCTAGAAGCATACCTGTGTATTCTGGCATAAATAGAGCTGTGTGTTTCCCATTACACTGAAATTAAACACTCCCTAAAAATTTGTTTTCCATGATCCTATGTTTATGCATATATTATTTTTATTGTATTTCTATCCTCTATGGTTTCAAGAGATATAACCTCAAACACATGAAAACACTGTAAACCGATGAACTGAGTTTGCCCAAGGCAAGTAGAAAAACAGAATAAAGCCTCTTAGATGTATGAATTGCCCCATTCATCTCTCTCTGAACCTCCAAGACTCTTTATATCCAAGGAAGTAGAATTTGCCACTATTTTTCCAAGGATTTTACTGTTTCCAAAGATGAAGTTTATTGATACTGTTGTGATATCAGCTATATATATATATATATGCATATAATGTATATTTAAAATAAAAATATATCTAAATAGATTTATTGTTTCCTGTGTTTCTGGTAGCAGGCCATGGATTTTTCTGCTTTCTTATTTTTTGTGTATAGCAGAAAATATAGAGTGCTACTCAAAGTTAAGTGGGGCTTGACCTTCAAGGACAAATAAGGATAGTGAAAAGTTTCTAAACTCTTAAAAGCAAACAAACAAAAAGACTGAAAAAAACCTGATTTTTTTTCTATGAAGGTGAGAAAATAGAAAATCAGCATGGCATCAAATTTTTTATCTTGATTTCCATAAAATAATTATATTGAACATGATCATTATTTTTCTTTGAAATAAGCTTGCAGAATCTTGGAACATAATTTGAGATGGACTTATCATTTCCAGTTCTCTATGCTATACATACTTACACTTAATTCCTACATATCTTTAAAATTCCTGTGGTCAAGCATAAAAATCATGCTAATTAGTATTATAAACTAAGATATATAGGTGTGTGTGCTGTTTGTGTCATGGTTAGGCATTTGGACTAAATTCAATGTAGTAATTTGTAATTAGAAATAAATTTTCCTTGACAAAATTCATATAAGCTCTTGCTCTATGTACCCTTTTGTTGCTACAGAGCCCAGTGTGGAAGGTGGCCTTACTCTAGTGCAGAGGTGAGGTAGGTGGCCTCCCAGATGGGCTACATGTCACTCCCAATGTGTATAAGTCCACCATTTCTTGATTCTAAATAATATGTACATTGAAGAAAAATGTTTGTATTTGGCATAACATACCTTTTTTTTTTCACATAAAGCTATCAAAGGTGCTTGATATTATGAATAAAATTCATATTTTTCTGAATTTTTAATGCAAGCTCATACTGCTGCTGTGCTTTTCCAAATTTTTCTATTTGTCAAATGGTCAAGCTAAATGACATTCAGTTATTTACTGTGCATTAGTCACTTTTATTGCCTCTAGATGAGTGCCTGAATATGAAACTAAAAATAACAAAGAAATTCTTGAGTGAACAGTGAATAGTCTTACAATTACTCCTAAGATTTGGGGGGTTTTATACAAAAATAGGACTATTTTCTAATGAAGGGCAGCACTTGCTGCACATTTTTGCTGATAGACTTCTTTGCACTGATGTTCATGTCTGGATGCTTCTTTCAGCATTGTCCATATCTGTTCTCTTCTATCCTTGAAGCCAAAAGTGGACTTCTGCTCCACCTGCAAGAAATAGAATCACAGCTGAGTTCCTAAGATTAAATCCAGAAACAAACTTTCTAAAAATCTAGATTTCATATTGGTAGCTTTGCCTCACAGCAAATGTTGTTATGGAAAGCTACAGCTGCTACACAGATTCAAACCTCTTCATATGTTACTTGAAAATCTAATTCAGTATATTATTCTCTAGCCCATAAGGTTTTCATGTAATTTAATTTCCTTCAGCTTATGGACAGAAAAGAAACAAACAACCAAAAGCAGTTATTTTAAGACAGAAACACACTGGATGACTAAAAAGTAGAGGCTGACTGGAGCTGCTAAGCAATTCTTTTAAGGATTAAATGTATTCTATTTCCTGTCATGTTAATATTAATTAATATTTAACTGTGCAGATATAGTAGCAATATATATAGTTCCTAGAGTACATTGGGATGTTTAGATGCAAATAAAAAAAGATAGAAAATAAGTAAGGAGGAAATCAAGGGCAACTGTAGTGGAATTGTTCTTCAAGACAGATGTTTCTATAATTAAAAAAAAAGAAAATAACTATATGAAACTCTACAAGAGATAAGATCAAGATTTGTAGACAAGAAAAATTATGGAAAAATTAAAAATTAGGAAAACAAATTGAGGGAGGAAAGGATATCCCTAGTAAAGAAGAGGCAAACCTTCAAGAACTAAAACCAGACAACAAAGATATGGAACATTTAACTTTAATATAATTATTTAAATAAAATATAACTTGAATACAAAATATAAAAATTAAAATTTAGTGTAAAATACAACTTGAATACAAAAGCTTCAGATTGAAAGTGCAGGTATCTACATATTAACTTGCCTAAATTTCTATAGTCATTATGCTCAACGAAGACTCAGTTCAGGTGAAATGAGTGTGCCATATATGATACTTGAGTTGTGCACATTGGATAGGCTTGCTGCTGTACATGATAGAGAGATTCCAATCTGATTTCCATCAACCACACACAGGTCTTCTATAGGTCCTCTGTCATACCTGCAAGTCCCTGAAGATGACCCAGATACCGTAAATTACCTGAAATGGCACTTCTTGCCTATGCAAGGTCTATTGTCATTAGCTGACTCCGTGTCTATACCTACAGTGAGATGAGTAGGTGTGCAGAATTCCTTTACTGTCTTAAATGTAATTAACTGTCCTGGGAATTTTGACATTTAGCCCACATGTAGGATGAAAAATTTAGTTCTGTTAATCTGTAGTTAAATCCAGACAGATTGCTTAAACTGTAGTTCACACACAGGCAGAAGACAGAAACTGAAGGCTTTTGAACTGTAGTGTGGAAAACAGACAAATAAAAGCATGCCAAACTCACTCTAGTTAGCTCTTAATTGCATTAATTTTTAAGCACAATGAAGAATATGTGAAAGCGAAGTTTTTGACACACATCTTGGTTTTCTATGATGTGACCACAATGTAGAGAAGGAGTGATGAAGCAGATTAAACAGTTTTTTCAACGTACAAACAAGATGTTACGGTTTAATCAGACTCATAAGGTGAAAAAGAGTAACCACTTTTCACGATAGTAACCACTGGAATATATTAAGAGGAAGAAAATTGATTTTAGTGTAGTGGGTGTTCCTTGTGTAGGACTTCACTGCAGTGAAAGCTTAAGCCAGAAAAGCTATCTTGAAACTGAATTGCTTGATGACAGACTGTCAGAATGTATTAAGGTTCTTAAGATAACAAGAAATGCTATGTGATAGGTGAAATTGCGTTGTGTTTGTAACTTACTGTGTCATTTTGAATGTTGTGATAGGGGATGCCTAATATCACTGTGATGTTCTTGGTCCTGAAAACTGACTTATTAATTGCATTACTGACATTCTGTATCATAGTGTTTTTTCTCTTAATTTTCAAGTTCTGCATTAGCAAAAAAGATATTATCCTCATTCTTCTTGAATTAGCCCAACATTTAACAAAAGTAATATAAGCTTTCAGATATTTTCAGAGCCAATTAAGAGATTAGCATCATAATAAGTACCAAGTAAACGCCTACATATTTTGTTTCCATTTCTTCTCAATTATTTTCTCTACACCATCTCAGTTTTCCTGAACTAATTTGTATGCAAACATATTGCAAAGAAATAAATATTATTATTCTTGACTATGATATGAAATATATAATATCAGGAAAATCTGTTCTCCTACAAGAAAAGTTCACTTGTTTAAAAGGTGTATTTTGAAAATTTTCAGGTTGAAGAGTCTGCCACAAGGACAACCTTAATTAAAGCCAACAGAGGGAAAAAATTAAACAGTGAGAAGTGCTTAGCTGATACTCATACAACTTCAAGTTAAAATCAGAAATAATAAGGGTGACTTAAAGAATAATTTCATTAGTGTTTTATTACTCCATCCACCACATATTCCACCTCTCTGCATGATTCTTTCAGGATTCTGCTTTAGATAGATAGTATTCTTTGTTTCTTAGTAAAGTTCCCTTGATGTCTTTTAGGTATATGCAGTCCCTTCATTTCTTGTTTATCCCCATGAGTACTACTAACATGTTTCTGCAACAGTAAATTATCTCAGTCTGAGGAGTTGACCCTCAGAGTAGAAGTTGAATCTAGTGCACAGTTTAACTGTATTAGTAAATGACAGAGAGCTAGGGAGAAAATTGTTGAATTAAACATTATTAATTTGTTAACTGACTTCCTGGCTCTGTTACAGGGGGCTCTATTTTCTTCTAAGAAAGAATGCTGCTGCTTCTCAGCATCATGGTGCAACATATGCTGTATATCCCTTGATCACAAGGTAAAGTTTTCTACACAGTCCATTTTTTTCTTTTCAATCTAGCTGGTTAGGCTTGCCCTGCACTCAGGAAAGAGAGACAGGAGTATGAGAGAGTGGGTAGGAGAGTTAAGTAATTTCGGGGCAGGGGTATTTTTTTTCTCTTTTGGGGAACCTAAAGGAAGAGATCTAAATTCTTAACTCGTTAAAGCACTTGAAGTAAGGTGGAATGAGTATGAACTATCTTGACTTATCTGATAACTAATCAGCCCCTTGTTTTGAGTTTATTCAAGCTCTCCTTAAAAACATTACCTCTTCACATTGACACTGATGGAGAATTTCTGAGCTCAAACTCTGTAAAGTTTTTGGGTTGGGTTTTGTTTGTTTTTTTGTTGTTGGACGAGGGTTGGTGGGTTTGTTGTTGCTTTGTTTTTGGGGTTGCTTTTGTTGTTGGTTTGGTTTTGTTTTCAAAATACCGAGAATACGGTGATGGTTAGGAGTTTAAGCTGAGATTTACGTTAGGACACTAACAGCAGTGTCACTAAGTGCTTTTATGTCCATCCATAAAATACCTATTAGAACTGGCATCATCATAACAATGATTTCCTTTTACTAAGAGAAAATGACAATGTGGTCACTGTAGGTAACTAAACAGCTTTACTGGCCTTTAGTTGTTTGCATTTATTTTCCTGAAGGATTGTTCTTCCATTGTGACCTACTTCACTTGATCCATCTTTTCCTGCCTTCTTTGTTTCCTGCCTTCTTACCCTCCTGTCCACCTTTCTATGACAGCAATCAATTTTCAGGTTTTAAAATACTTAATTATGATGGCATGTAGTCTAGTTCATCTGTAAGAAGAGATTAACATTTTAGTAAAATACACTTTTGGTAGGAGTTAAAGTAACTTACACAAGTAACTGCTTTGCTCTCAGTAGATATTCCCTTTCATGGTAAAGCAAGAAAAATACAAGTTTAGTGAACTCAGAATGAAAATTACATTGTTGCTTACTAGTTGTAAGACTACATTGCTCTTTGTCTTTTTGTTTTTCTTTGGGTCTGTGTCTCACAATATCCTCATAGGCAAACTTAGGAAGTGTGAACTGGATGAGTGGACAGTGAGTGGATTGAGAACTGGCTGAACAGGATCAACATCTATAAAGATCTAAAAAGTGGCTGTCAAGAGAGTGGAGCCAGGCTCTGCTTGGTGGTGCCAAGGAAAAGGACAAGAGGCAACAGACAGAAACTGATGTACAAGAAGTTCCACCTGAATATGAGGAAGAACTCAGTGACCAAGCCAATGAACAGATTGCCCAGAGAGGTTGTGGAGTCTCCCTCACTGGAAATACTCAAGAACCGTCTGGCTGCAATTCTGTGCCATGTGCTCTAGGATGACCCCACTGAGCAGAAAGGTTGGACCAGATGACTCCTTCAGTGTCCCTTCCAGCCTTACCCATTCTGTGATTCTGTGATTCTGTGATTATGTGGTTTGGGATTTTTTTCTTTCTTTCTGCAGTGTCCTTTCCCTTCCAGCAGTGATAATTATGAAAACAGTCTGGACTTCTAGAGGAAGAAATAAAAAAATAAAAGGCTGCTTATTCATGATAGTAGACAAAGGAAAAATAAAATCCCCAGGTAACATTTATTTCACTTCCCTTTCTATTTATGGTTTGACTTTTTTTTCGTGCTTTTAAAAATTATTTTTGAAACACTTCGTATGTTTGACAAGCTCTGGTATGGTTAGATATTATCTCAATCAAGCTGAAAGTATCAACAATAAAAAGCTTTATGCTGGTTTACTTTAACCTAAACTGATATCAGGTGTATATCACTAGAAAACTCCAGCACTTATATATCAATGTTACATTATATTCACACTTTTATATATTAATGTATCTGCCATGCACCAGAATCCCAATGCACCCTTTCTTTTTGACATCGAAATGCTTTAGGCAAATAAAGAAAAATGTAATTGGTAAAAATATCACAATCACTTGACCATTGTTTTGGAACTTGGCTTTTAATATGAAGCCTTAATTAAGTTTGTCCACGTACTTTGAATTTTAGTCCAAAGGAAGAATCTGTCATTGTTTTCAGAACCAAAGCTGTTACTGTTTCAGTTATGGTGACAGCTTTGCCTCAATAGCTTTTTGGGGCTGAAGGGTGAGCATCACCAACCAGTGATCAACTCCTACAGGCATAAGAATTGATGGCATAGAAAAATTTGTGTCCAGCAGCCATGGAAACAGCTGCTGTCTTCTTGAGTTAAGGGACTTTTTTGCAAACATGACAGGGACTGCCTCCATTTACTACAATTAAATGTTCCAGTCTTGCCCTAATAACGCTCATGATTTAGACCAATAAGCATATTTAAAATTCAAATACATACAATTACAATTATACTGTTAATAATTTTGGAAGCTCTTTCGCAATTTCATGCTGCAGCTCTAATAATAATAGCCCATAAGCGTAATTATAGAGACTTCTGTCCCAGAGATTTGAGTAAAACTGCTGCAGGGAAAGCCAATGGACATTTTCATTCTCCATATGTGTCTGTGGAGATTTTTTGATGCATACCTAAGCTTTCCACACCTAGACAAGCATGCTGTTTCTTGATTTTGTGAAGTTTTATCTAGTAGTTCTTATACATGAAAACATATTATTGAACAGTGTAGGTTATGTGCACCTCACATGTTCAAGGCTTTATGGAATCAAGACATGTATGTTTTTAGCTTCTTAGACAGAAAAGAAAGGAGCTATCTGGTTTGTCTAAGTAAAGCAGAAAAATATAGTCTGATCTGTGTTAAATTAGTCTTTTTCATGACTATGAGTCAAAAAAAAGTCTTTAAAAGCACACACTTCAAGAGATCTGCTGACCTCTTCCACAGGAGTCACTGCAGGAAAACCAGAAGCAAGCATCTGGGATGCCAATTATCCAGGGGATTTAAAAGGTAAATGAGAGGCTTTTTAGTTCCTCTAAGTTAGCTGAAATATAAATAATTTCTGTACTTATGTAAGGTGAAGTATGGTGTAACTAAAAAGGGAAAGTACGGGCGAGGAGACTGAGGCCTCTGTGTAAGGAGCTTGGCACTAATTTCCTGAGCAATCTTAGAAAGTCACATTGAAAGAGGAAAGTATCTACTAGGATGGGATTTTTTAGGTTTTTGGGGTTTTTTTTGGTTGCTGTTCTGTTATCGCAAGCAAAAAATCATATAGCTTGGATGTTTGCCTAAATTTTGTCAATAAACCATGATGTGCATACAATAGCATTTGCAAACATTACAGTTAATTATTCTTTTTTCTTTGTTGTTTTTTTTTTTTTTTGAGAAAACTGTGAGCTGTAAGTCTTGAGTCTTTCTGTGTCTGCTGCATGTTCTTCTCATAGTTAAAAAAGAAAAGAGCAGAGTTAAATAGCATTCAAAAATACAGAGATTCTAAAATTTTCTCTATAAAGCACATTCTCATGTCAGCACCTTAGAACATCAAATTTCTCAAATGTATGCATTGCGTAGGCTTAAATAATAAACAAAGTAATAATTTGCCAAATAAACTCCTTGCTCTAATGAACATGTAAAATATGCCCACAATTAATTAACTACTAACAGCTTTTTATTCCACAGTTCATCCATTTTCCCTGTACACTGATCATGAGTAACTAAAGCTGTACACCAAAACTGTCTTATTTCCTTGACCTCTGTGGTCTTTTTAGTGGGCTAATTTTTATCTGTTTCTCCTTTTTATGCTGATTGCTGATACTGTTATAATGATTCTTAATATATGACTAATATTTTTATCCTGGCAAGAATAAAAGAAAGGAAATCGAAGTCCTCTTTATTTTTTACATCTCTCCTCTTCCCCTCTTTCTTTTACTTTGGATTATGCAGAAAGTTGTCATCACATTAACCTCAGTCATCACCTTCTACATAATAATGTTTAATAAACCAAGATCATTTGCACAAAATGAAAGAAATAAAAGCAATTCCAGCCCAGCCAAATCTGAACAGATATGAAACCTAAATTACCTAATGGCTCCCAGAACCTTATGCTGACAATGCCTCAACCCAGAGTTCATCAGGATCTCCAAAATCTGAAATGTAACCACAACGAGACATGGCCATCAGAAAAAAGTTCTGAGTAGTGATTTCCCTTCTGTTCATTAAATAAAAAGAATGGTAAGAACATCGTCATGTCCAAGCAATTATTTTTCATTTTCTTACAAACTGTATGGCATTAGGTAAATCTCCTCAATCCATTGTTTGTTTCCTTCACTTATTTGGTTTGGATTATGAATTATTTTAAGCAAGAGCTTGTTTTTACAAACACTATGATTATTAGGAAAATACATTCCTAAAATATTGACTTCTAGATATTACAGAACGGTTATTACTGCTGTTACCCAAAATGACACAAAAAACTCCCATGCAAATTGTAAATAGTTGTACCAAGTTGCCCATAAATGAGCATAAAATATGGTGTAATAAAGTTACAGATCTGAACTCTGGCAGATTAGTGAGAAATATTTACCTAGAAGTATTGTAACATGGAAACACTCGTGGTCATCACAATATATTTTGATAACATTAATTTCTGTCAGCTTCCAGTCTTGTACAAATGATGAGGTCTAGTGAAACTGTTCTAGTCATTCCCAATTTCCATGGTATTGATGCTATAGTCTGTGGATAATTCATGTTTCAAAGTTTAGCACATTTGCAGATTCACCTGTCCTTTACTCTGGATTTCAACCAATATTTTTAATGTTTAACTGTGCTCCTTTCTTGCACCAAGCTACTGTCCATCCAAATTTCAATTCAGATTGGCCTAAGCATCCAGAAACTTCTAGAAAGAAAAGCCAAAGTTGGAAGATTATTGGATAGTGTAGGTAGAGGCAGTTGTTTTGGTCGTTCTTTGCTGCTGCCTAAATTCACATTTGCTTTACTTTTTTATTCTCCTCATGGTTACATAAAAATGATAATATATTGGAACATGAAAATGTCCCTGAAAAGGAAATTAACAGTTTCACTTACGCCGTTAGAAGCTTAAGCCAAGTAATTTCAGATGCCTGTGTGATTAGATGGTGTGAGGTGGGGGTTAAGGTAAAAAATTGATCAGCACTGTACCTAACATCATTAAAAGAAGAACAGAGAGCTTACAGTATAATCACTTGAAATACATACACTGTAGTTTTGAGAGGAAATTTATAAAAAGAAATGTGATCTAACGTTATTTTAGGTCATGTACTTTAGCATGGTAGCTTTACCTGCTGTTAAAAAATCAGCTATATAATTAATCTATATTTTTATAAATGTGGAATTGTTCAAGGGAAAGTAAGTCCAGAAATGGGGAAGAAAGTAGTGGAGCTTTAAGTCTGGTTGAGAGAACTCAGATGAATAGGCTTGAATGAATGTTCTTTTTCAGTCAGTCATTAAAACAATAACCTATTTATTCTAGATCAACAAAGCAGTGGCGGTGTGATACGAAACAAACTATTTTCTAATGTCTCATCTTTTGAATTGCATCAGTTCTCTGCATTAAGTTCTTCCTGTTTAAACATATATTTACTGGACTCTTTGTCAGAGACTGAAATGTTATGGTTAGTGGCTTAAACATTGTTATGAAGGACTTTTTGCCCATTATGGCAAAACTGCATAAAGCAGCTGCAATCACCACAGCCCACCCCTCCCTGAATATGCCTTCTGACTGAAACTTTGGACTCAGAGTGAAGCCACCTAAGGGAACCTGAGGTAAGAGAGGGTGATACTGTTGTCCAACTATCTCAGGTCTAGGGAGAAGTAAACAAGGCTGAGGGAGAAGAATGTATCCCCAAGAAAGTCAAACCCACCTACTGTCCTGAAAATCAGCTCTGGCAAGGTTTGGGCTGGGGGAGGCTGCTGAGGCCAGTTTTGGACACACTCTCCCGACAAAAAAGAGGGGAGGATGAGAGTTTTGGGTGTGTGGTGTAACCTCTGGTCAGAGGGAGTGATCATCCATCCTCCCTCACACAAACTGGCTCAATTGCAAAACCTCAACTCAGGAAGGCCACATACACAGGACATTTACTTGAGAGGGAGCTGAGGGGGTGTCATAATCCATTGAACACTATGTTTTCCAGGGGACTCTCACCTCCAAGAAGACCAGATGAAGAGGATTAACGGGATGCCGTTGGGATCCATGGAGTGGTGATTTTAGCTACTTAATCTGTCTCTGTCACTATCTTTCTCTCCCCACACCTCTTTTCTATTTCTCTTTATCAGTTGATTACATTTGTTCTAGATATAATATATTGCAGTTTCTTAAGCTATATAAACACAGAGAAATGCACATTTAATCTCTTCCTCTTTTATATCCAATGAGTTCATGAAATAGCTGCAGCAACAAAATCAGGATCAGAAATCCAGGATTTCTTTTTCTCACATGACTACTCTTATGTGGTACGTCACATTTCTTTTTACTTGCTTTATCTGTAGCCCTACAATATTTGTATTGCTGACTACACCATTCCTGTAGTTCAAATATAGATGAAACCAGTATTCACTCTTTGAACTCTTCCAAGCAGGTGATGAACTCTCCCTTGCAGTGAGCTGGCCCAAGTGGTGATTAAAGCACAATAAATGTATGCCCTTAAGCAGAGATCTCTCTTACTTGTCTCTGAATTGTACTAGGTAGTTACTTCAGGACTCCATTCATGTATTATAAACATGAGACAGAGTATCCCCTTAATGGCATTGTACTTTAAAAGGGATACACTGCTAAGTGTTAGGTGACTCTTGGGATGAAATGATTCTTGATACTGTGAGTGGTAATTCTTATGTTAATTGCTCACCTAGCAATGCACAGTCACAGTTAATATAATAATACAAACTTTTTGGGAAAAAATTCTGTATATATACACCTTTTGGTGAAATACAGTCACATTTTCCAAACATCACATTTCTCTTAGTACTATGAAAAGACTATGTCATGTTATTTGAAAAAAAACAAAGAATAATCCTGGTCCAACCAAAGCCCACATGATCTAACAATTCATGATAAGGTTGTTTCAGTCTGTATGTCTCAGTGGGAGACATTGAAACTATGTGAAGACAATTCAAAACAAGGTAATTCAGGATCTAAATGAGAGCTTTTTGTCTTGTGCAGAAACTCCATGCAGAAGTATAAAAGAATATTAGTGTTTGACTGGATATTCATTCATAGTCCAGGTTTGAAATGAACAGTCTTCTATCCAAGAACAACTTTGGGCCTCCTTACTAGTTGTTTTGTGTGGTTTATCTCATTATAACACAGGTGAGGATACAGTATGAGATATCCCTTTCACTTCAAAATTGCACTGCATAGTGAGCTCAGTGAAGCTTGGTCAGTGATGTCAGGTGTTATCTTCATTGCCTGCAGTGATATAGGCTTTGACTGGTGACCTACTGCCATATATCAGACTGGCTGTAATAGTAACAGTGAATTTTTATTTTGCCCACAGCAGAATCAGTCTGCTGCAGTCCAGAGTCTTCAGTAAGCAGAAGAGACATCCATATGGTTATATACAGAACCATCTACAGAGTAATCTCAAATTTACATAACTCACATATTTATTATAAACTGCAGAAAACTTTTTTCAATAATGATTTGGTGTATCTTAGAAGTTGTCCAAATTTCAATTCCCTATCATCCAATGTAATTGCTCTCCATGAAACTTATGTGGTCTGTGTCTTCACATCAAAAAAATCTCCAAACTGTAAACTGAAGCAGCCCTCCATTGTTCAAAAATCCTTCCTGGATTTCCTGTTGGCAGACTTCCATTTTAAAATTGATGAAAAAAGATATTTCTCTTGGAGTTTTTTGTGTAATCTCTGGGAACAAGATTTTCATTGCAACAAAAGTAGAAATGGATGTGTTGGTTCTTGACACAAGTCTTTTTCTGTAGTTTCATCTCACTTCTGTTGTCTTCTTTTCATGAATACTTGCAAATGTTTATGATGCTCCAAACTGTAGGGATGAACTCTCAGTTCTCTAAAGACCAAATCTGAACATTCTAGTTTAAATTACTTGCATGTACTATAATATTCAGGCCACAAACACTTATATGTCAGTTCTTGTGGCAGAAACTTGCACTCCTTCACTCCTTCCCACATTTTTGATATTCCAAGTTTTCATAAAATATTTAAGATAAAATCTCTCCAGCCATTTCACCTGGTACTACCAAGAAGAGCTGGCTTCACCATCTTTGTAAGATGGCATTAAAACAGTTGTGAAAAACGTTTAGATTACTCCTTACTCTTCTCATTATGGGATTAAAATTTTGCCACTTTTAATACCTTTTCAAAGGCCATGAAGTGTGCTTTCACCATTTTGACAGCATTCATTACTTCTTCTTCACATCCATCTTCAAGTGGTCTGACCGAAAAGTGTGAAGTACTCTAAATGTGGTCACCATAGCACTATGTAGAGGAGAATAATAATTTCCCCTCTTCTACCATACATTCCTGTTAAAGTAACCAGACATGCAGGTTCTCCTATTTACACTGAAAATTCTTTGTTGACTCATAGTGAAGTTGGTTTCCATCCATTGCATCTAAACGTCTTTCAGCATGGACAAATCAGATATACAAAACAGATTTATTTTTAATTAAGAAAGCAAAATATTTAGTTGGGTTTTCCAATGTGACATATGTAAAATTCAGCCCAGGGGATAGGAATGTTGGATAAAAATGGTACACAGGTTGGAAAGCACCTCTGCAAGTTGTCTACTCCAAGCTGTCTGCACAAAGCAAGGCCAGAAAGAGCATGTTTCTTAAGACTATCTCCAGTCAGACTTAATTTTTTCAGGGATCAAGGCTTCACAGTCTATTCCACTGTTGAACACTCAGAAGTTTTGTTTGGACTTTTTTTTGGGTGGTGTTTTTTGTTGTTGTTTGTTTGTTTGTTTGTTTGTTTTTGCTTTTTGGGGGGTTTTGTTGTTGTTGTTTTGGTTTTAATTTTTTTTTTTTTAATTTTAATTTTTGTCCATTGCCTCTCATCCTATCACTGAGTGCGAATTGTAAGATCTTCTTTCAAGTGTCCCCTCAGGTATTTTTTCTTGTTGATATGATCCCCCTGAGCCTTCTCATTTTCATGCCGATCTCTCAGCCTCTCCTTATGACAAACCCCTTATTTACCTCTGTAGCCCTTTGCTGGACTTGCTGCATTATGTACATGGGCTTTTTTGTGCTGTTGCCCCAGCGCTGGACCCGGCACTCCAGATGAGTATCACCAGTGCTGAGAAGAAGGGAAGGATCTGGCAGGCATTAGCTTTCTAATGCAGTTTAGATTGTTGTTGGTCTTCTCTGTTCCAAGGGTGCATTGCTGGGCCATGGTCAGCTTGTTGTCTGTCCCCAGGTCCTTTTCTGCAAAGTTCCTTCCCAGCTGGTTAGACCCAAGACTGTACAGTTGCATGGAGTTATTCCTCCCTAGATGAGGGACTTGGTGTTTCCCTTTTTAGAACAGCAGATGATCCCTGTTGGACTATTTCTCCAGTCTTTCAGTTCATCTGACTGGCAGCACAACCACCTGGTAAATCAACCACTTCACTGGGTTTCAGATTACATGAAAACACAATGAGAGTCCACTCTAACCCATTATCCTGTTCATTAATGAAGATGTTAATAATACTGGGGCCTGTACTGATACCTAGGTCTACAATTAAACTTTCTGCCAGCCATCACCATGCCTGAGCCTGGCCATTCAGCCAGTTTTCAACCCATCTTACTGTCTCTTCATCCAGCAACAGCTTGTCGTGAAGATCTTATGGGAGGCAGTGTCAAAGACTTAGCTTAAAAGTAATTTTTATTGTGTTTAAGAAAAATTTCTTCCAGAAGCTACATTCTTTTGTATACTCTCTGGTATATCAAGTGTCCTGAGGGCAATACATTGATTAGATATTCATCATGTGTACAGATCATAAAGCCTGATTAGTCTAACTCCATGCTGTATATCAGCATTAGAAATTATTTCTAAGTATGATTGCTATCTAGGATAAAACATGGTGTCTCTTGATTGACAAGCCCTATTCTTAGATATGTTTGTTTTTTAGACACATTACAGATATGATAATCCCAGAAAATATCTGCTGTGAACATTTTATTATGTGTAAAGAAAGTTATAATGATAGTAAGCAGTAGAATTTTTAAAATCTTCAAACACTTGCACAGATGGTTAGGTATCCCTTTTTCAACCTTATCATAGATCTTTTCATTCTGTCTGAATTATCATGTAAAATCCACGATGATGCTATGCCTCTTCTGATGATTTTCATTACAGAACTCTAAACACTGGGAAAAAGTGCTGTAGTTTTAATATGGCTTTTCAGCTATATGATGAATTTTTAGCAATGGTGCTTCAAGTAGATATGGACACCTTTGGAAATCTTCAGCTGGCTGCATATAATACATCCAAATCTTTCCCTGTAAAGAAGACAGAGGTTGTTATCCAGCAACATCTATTGTATGTCATTAGATCTCCATAAAATCAAATTATGCCATGGAAAAAGTAGCAGAATGAATTTCCAAAAGTACATTAACAATTACCTAATAATCATAATGCAACCCAAACTAGAATGAAACAATTAGGCCAATTTTTATAGTTTTTATTTCCACTGGAGATGAAGACTAATATAAAACAGGCTAGTTATTCTTCCAGGGAGAAGTATCCTTGAAGCAACATTTTTTTTGCAAAGTTGGATTAAAATACCCAACAATCGTTATTCATCATGGTGCACCCACACTAAAAATTATCTATTCTGAAGAAAGAGAAGTTTCAGATTCCCTTGCTTTCTACCTTTTTTCAGGCTATGTATAGTGCATAACGATACTTATCTTCTAAAAGCAAGCTACTTCTCTAACCCTTGTATTGTTTTTTTTTTTTAAAGAGATTAATCTCTCTGCATTCCTCCCACTGCAGAACTTGTAGTTCTTAGGTTTTTCTAAAATCTTAGAATCTCTGAATAGAAGATGCTTTAAGACCAGGAGATTTCCACCACACAGCCCCCTCCCCCAAACTCGTATTCATGATAATAAAACTTACATATAAACCAGTACAGGAGAAGATATTAGCATGCTAAGTTACCTGTTCTCATTAAGTTACCCAAGTCTGAAGTATAGTCAGTGGAACTAATTGTTTTGGGTTTGGACTTACATATACAGTCTAATGAAAACCACATGGTCAGTTATGGGCAGTTTTCATAGTTTGATATGAAGTTCTGTGCACAATAAAAAATATGTGGTGGCTCTGTAAAATATAGCATAAAATATTTGATGCCTATGAATTACTTCTTCTCTAGGTCACATTCAAACTCATCAAAAGGTAGCCATCTGTGCAAAAAGAACGTTTTTTGCTTTAATTTTCAAGGACACGAATAGCATTCCGTGGATGATCCTACATGATGTTTTCTCTTGTGTGGGTTCATAGAAATCTCAACGACTTTTAATCACCTGATATACAGTATAGAAATGGTTTATTAAAAGAAGATGTGTATCTGCATATATACATATATATGTGTGTTATTATTATTATAATTTATCCAATAATTTGTCATTAATATCTATCTAATTAAGGCAATATTACTAGCATTCAATTTCCTTGGTTCTTTTCAGCTTATATAAATCTGTGGGTAAATGAAAGTAGTATCTGTTCAATGACCTCTGTGTTTAGAATTAGTGATCACATGAAATTAAAATAACACTTAAATCTTGAATATCAAAATAGGAAAAATATGGACCAGCAAGTATCAGGTATCCAATTTTACAAATGAAGGAGCTATAATGTCAAAAAGAATTTTTCCACTTCACTATTATCTTCAGGCATGTGGAGGATTCAACATGAACCTGTTACTGAATGACAAACAGAAGATGAATCCATCCAATCCCCAAGTCACTGCAGTCATATGCCAAGTGTAATTTTTTTTTTTTTTTGTGGATAAGGACAGAAGCTTCAAAGCAAGATGCTGACAAAGAGAAATGTTGTACAAAGGATCGAACATGTTAATATTCCCCTAAGTGGAAATATTACACAGGCCAAAAGAAAAACCTTGACATTCCATACTCCTGGGGAAGCCCTCTCAACCCTTTCTGACTCTCTCAGAAATCCTGATCAGAATAAAATAATAGCAAGTTTGTTACCTCACCAAAATTAAATCTACCACATGAACAAATACTTTATTTCATCTCTGATAAACAGAATTTCACGGGTTGTTAGTCAGTATATGTGGCACATGAAAAAATTCAGATGGAATTTGAGCAACAATATAACGCACATGCCAATGCCTAAAAGGATCTTAACAACTGAATTGAGTAAAATAAGCAGAAGTACAAGACAAGTATGCATGGTACCACATATTTAATTCACTAAAGTAAAAATGTGTGAGTGAAGCTTCCTGTTGCACATTATAGGTAATTTTGTACAGGGTATTTTGTGATCAGTTTCACATATACAAATAACAGAAAAGGTAATGATATCAGCCTCCATGGGAACCTTCTTTGATGTCTTAGATCCTGGAGGATCAACTCCAAGCAGCATAGCAGGTAACATTGCCTGACAAAACAAATCAAAATATCAATGTTTTGTCAAAACCACCATACATTTCTCCCTATTAGATGGAACTGCATTTACAGAGTCAGCAATACAGAGGGCATATAATAAGAAGAAATGAGCAGCCAACAATTTACTAATTTCCATTTTGAGGATATAATATTGTTCTCCATTCTGGACATTTTCTTTGTAGGATCTTATGAATAAATTTCTTTGCCTCTCTTTGGACTGAACTATTAAAGGAAGGGGAGAATAAATATATTATTTTAATAAGAGTTATAGGGATATCAACAAGTAGTAAAACATAAGAACAAGAAATGGGTTTAAAAAAACCCAAAACAATGCTGAGGACCCATTATATACATTCTGAATGCTTTACTTCAAATTAGCTCGTCTGGTCCCCTGAGCTGAATATCATCCTGGAGTGTGTGCACGCTGACCTCCTGGAACACAGTTTGTAGAACCAGAAGTTTGGAGAAGACCTCTAAGATCATCGAGTCCAACTATTAACCCAGCACACTGTGCTCACACCTAAACCTTGTCTGCAAGTACCACAGTTTTGAGTTTATTTTTATCTGAATGCATTAAATCTGAATTCTCAAGAATGAGAGCCTAAGTACAGGAAGTGGATATGATCAGGAGATTTACTGCAGAAGTATGCCTCTGATCCAAAGTCAAATACTGATGTAGATGTACAGACAGGCAATTTCTTTTTTAGTTTTACTGACAGATTCAAGTAGCTGTCAAAATATGAGTTATATTCACAATATGGTAAGGTTTTTTTTTAACTGTGTGAAGTGATGAATCCTATTCAGTGGTTTGTTTTTCTTTATTTTTCTTTTATTTTTTAATAAATAAGATGCTTTTATGAGCTGTCACTCAAGCAATTCTTTTGTGTGCATGAGTTATGTGCATTATGAATATTTTGTTGGGTTGAGATGTAATTATTTTTCATTTGAAAGAATACAGACATGAAAAAAACATGAAATACACATAATTTAATAAAAAAAAAATCTGCAATGCCTACCATGAAATGCTGGGTCAAGCTTGGAAAAAAGCTTAATGGGCATCCAGTTCATTTGCTCCCTCACACCCCCAGGGACATGCAGAGGAAAAATAGGAAGAACATTTGCAAGGATGGACATGTGTCAGGATATATAGGGAAATAGCTTATTTACCATTGTGAGAAGAAGAAACTTGAAGAAAATTAATTTATTGCCAAGTAACATGAATATTTAATTACAGATTTTGTAGTGGGGAACAAAAAGTCAAACAATAAAATATCTTTCCTTCTTTTCTTTCCCAGACTCAGCTTCACTTCTTGGCCTCAGAGTCCTTCCTGCAGCATTTGGGGCGAGGAGAGATGAGGTGGAGGGGATTGCAATCAGCACATAGAGATTTCTTTTTGCTGCTGCTTCCTCATATTCTTTTCAATTTCTGCACTTTGGCTTCTACAATGGGATGCAGGGAATATCTGCTCTGACACCTGGTGCATCTCCTGCTCCTGGAACAACCTGTGTCCAGCACAGGGTAGCCCTGAACTCTTCTAACAGAGTACACCCCTGCAGCTACCCACTTCTAATACCTTGGCATGTCGACCTAATGCACATGAATATTGTCTTTTCCATGTATCTCTAAAAGACAGATGTTAGAGAAATTGCATCCCTTTTTCTCCACCCTTTTTGAGTCCTCTCAAAAAACAAAGTATATAAAAGTAAAGGAGAAGAAATGATTATGCTGTAATCCATGCTAGTCAGGAATGAGCTGGAACTGTACCCACAGTTTTGGGCAGTAGCTTGAAGAAAGATTATATATATAACTGGAGGGAGTTTAGAGGAGATATAAACAAATGATAAAAGACTTGAAAAAAAGACGACATTTGAGAAAAGGCTAAGTAAACCAGGCATGTTCATTCTATAGACAAAGACTGAAAAGACATATATTGTCCTTGAATCCAAAAAGCTATAGTTTAAGGAAGACAGGGACCGATTGCTCCCCTTAGGCAGTCAGAACAGAAAGAGAAATTATGGGCTTCAGTGTCAGAAGAGAATTTTGGATTAAATATTAGGAATATATCTTAAAAACTATGCTAATAGTCCAGGAAAAGACTGAGTCGCAGAGGGTGAAGTGTAATTTGCCTTGGTAGAGATATGCAAAGTTAGGGTTTGAAAGTTATTCATAAGAAATGTTTTAGCAGTGCTGAAATCAAATTTGTTGGACCGACAAAGTAGTCTTGACCAGATGAACCTTCTAACTCAAATCATCACTCTGTGTATTTCCATGACTTCTGAAAGGAAAGAATTCTGTCCGTTCCAAAAACAAGCCTTTTATTTTTGCAAAACAGAGTGTGCTGTGTCTGCACACTGGGGGAGGACATTGGAAACAGGAGGTGGTGCAGTCCTAATATGTCTGTTTACTTTCATGAAGTGGTTGCCTTAAATGCACGTTCTAGGCAAGTGTGTTTGTAAAATTCTTTCCCTATTTGTTATTAATTCATGATATTTGTGGGGTTATAGACACAAAGTGGTTAATAAAGCTTTCTATTTAGCTACAGGATGGGAACAGCAAGAGCTGTCAGCTTTCTCATAGAGTCTCATCAATGCATTGCATTTCCAGCTGAGAAGGTAAGAAGAAATTTGAGTCTCTATACCCAGACATCTTCCTACTGGGGTTACATGCAGATAACTTTTACTTGTAGCATGCACTCTATGATTTATTCTAAATCGATGTTATCAACCAATTTCTTATTGTTATTGCATTTTCCCCCTAAGAATAGAGGGGAGAAATTATTTCTAAATTATTGTATGATTTTGCATGCAAACATCTCTGTTCTGAAACAAAATCTGCATACATATCAAAAGATCAATAAAAAAAACCCTTAAGAACCATCCAGTAGTCATTAGGAATACACATGCACAGAGAAATACATCTGCAAAGATATTGTTAAAAGACTACAATCTTAAATACAGTTTCTATATTTGAAACAACTTCTTTTATCTATGTATAACTGTCGTGGCAATACCTTGCCCCAGATGGCAACTAAGTACCACACATTACTCACTCCCCTAGCCTCCCCCTCCAGTGGGATGGAAAGAATCAGGAAAAAAGTAAACTTCATGGGCTGAGATCAGACCAGTTTCATAATTGAAACAAAGTAAAATAGAATATTAATAATAATAATAATAATTGCAAAGAAAAAGGGAGCGAGAGACAGAAATGAAACACAATAACAACACGTGATGCACGTTGCTCACCACCTGCTGGCCAAGCCAGCCCATCCCCGAGCTGAGATCGACTGACTCAACCCAGTTTATAGACTGAACATGATGTTCTAGAGAATGTAATATCCCTTTGGCCAGTTCAGCTGTCCTGACCCTGCTCCCACCCAGCTTCTTGTGCCTCTGCTGACTGGCAGAGCATGGGAACCTCAACAGCCCTTGACTCAGAGTAAGCACTATTTAGCAACAACTTAAACATCGGTTTGTTATCAGCATTATTCTCATAGCAAATGTAAACCACAGCATTTTACCAGCTACTAAGAAGAAAACTAATTCTGTCCTAGTCAAAATGAGGACAGTAACTCAGTGAAACCATATTAAATAAGCTGACTTGAATATACAAGCTTCAACGAAAAGCTGGCATTAAGCCCTTACATGATGTTGCTCTCTGTGACTCAGAATCCTAACCCAAATGTAGATGCAGAACTCTGATTTTATTCTTCTAGGGAGTTATACTATATTGATGTAAATTGGTGCTTTTCAATGGAGCTACTTTTTAATTATATTGGTTATTTATATTTATTATCACAATAAGGCCACCTTTTTTGAAAATGATACTTATATCTTATGAAGTAAAGCAAAATCCCATACCTACACACCCCTGAATTGATTCTTGTGGCATGAAGCCATCTCTGTTAAAATATATATTACAGTTATTGAGTTGTATTTTATTTTTGACATCTGGTCTGCACAGTCTGACATTTATTGGATGATTTTATTTTATTTTATTTCATAGGTTTTAACTTTTTCAGTTGCTGTCTTTAGGTTTTCTTACCTTTGCTTTCCTTATCTCCACCATCTTTTTCCTGTTACAGTCAGAGATTGGGGCAGTTTCACCCTGTTTTCTCACTCCAGGCATTGTCCCCTTGCAGGAATTCTGTCAGTTCTCCCTGAGGCATGCAGTTCTTCCTGTCAGCTTGCCTCACAGACCCATCAGAACTGAACATTTCAGAAGCTGATCTCAACCAATACTTATCTTCCAACCATTCCTTTTCATGACAGACTGGGAGTCTGCTGAAGCACATTCTGTTATTTTGTTGTTTTCATCAATCTGTTGTGTGGCTAGAGAGTAAACTGTGGCTTCTTAGATTATGATTTGCATCATCAAAAGCTAGAGAAAAATATAAATGTATTCCTTTATATGGACATCCAGGGCAATATGTAATATAAAACAGGCTCAAATGAGAGTCTGGATTTCTTCAACAGCACTTTCCCCAGACAAGAAAAATATATTTGATTTTCATACAAAAACCCATTTTATCTTCACATATAATACATTTCCAAACTACTGTCTCTCACACTAGTTTCTCTGCCTACCTTGCTTCTTGTAAGGCCATGTGATAGTAAAATTGCCAGAAGTATTATCTCTCACTCTGTGTAGGCCATGTTGGTATTTCCTGCCAAAGACATAAATATAGTTATTTGGTTCCATCTCTAAAGATAAGCTTCCGTTACTATATAAAATGAAAGATTATGTGGAATAGGTATTGCTCACCTCATTTTCTGAATGTTTCCTTACTTCACCAGCTTCCATAATAGAAAATATAAGGACAAAAACTTCCCACAATACTGCGTACTTGGCATAGCAACTGTCTGTTAAATAACATGTGCTATAAAAATTATAAAGGAAACTGTTGTGTTCTTTTCAGCTCTGAAGCTACAGTAAAAACTGCAGCCAAAGGGTTCTGTTGAAAATAACTGCAAGGAGAAATTAATGGAAGGGAAAAGAAACTTGGGAAGAATTTGGGATTAACCTCTTCCAAGGAGTACTTCACAGTCTTGCTGAGAGGGAATTTTTGTTGTTATTTTGGTTTTCTTCCCCTTCCTTACAATTCACCCTAATATTTGCTTTTTGGAACCTGAGAATTATGATTTTTATTTTCTTCCGGTTTTGCAGTTTGTGGTTTGTTTTCTTTATTTTTTTTCAAAAGCCTGTTACTAATGTTTACCCGAAGATTCATAAGACCTGCATTCATAGACATACCTTTTTCTATATTCTTGTTCATTATAAAAGAATTTTGCTCAACAGCAGCCTAGCAGTCTACCAAGAAACCAGGAGATGTAGGTTTCTTTTTTAATTACTATTGAATATGAAGAAAGAAGATTCAGCTATTCAGGAAAAGAGGGGTATTAGCAATCATTTGCACTGAAAGGCAGATTTGTTCGATGTCTTTTTTTGTTCCAGTCTAAAATTAACAGGTTAGTTGTGGTTACAAAGTTAACACTAGTAGGCTCACTGAAAAATAGAAGAGTTTAGGTTTCTATAAAATGCAATAACATTAGAGAGAACAAAGAAGTGAAGTTAGTGGAACTAGGACAAAGTTTTGATGTGTGATCTTGGAGTAAGGTTTCTGCCTTTGTTAAAGGAGCTGTAGGGCCACACCTATGTTATTGGAAGAAACAATGCCCATAAACATTCTTGATACCAATGCCATTTAGCAAAGAAAAGACTTCATCCTTATTATTGCATTCTTTGATCCTCCAAACATAGTGGTCACATCAAAAATACTTGTTAGAAATGCTTTCTGTGTTAACACATGAAGTATGTGCAAAAATTGTTTAGGAGAGTAAACATTTACTTGGGCCAAAAGCTTATCATAGAACATTCTAGCAACTAACGGTACAGAGACCTGAGCTCAGTACACAGGAATGCTGTCTGGAAATACATAAATTGCTAATACTTCAGTTTCCTCAAGGAATATATGTGCTACCTGCACACAAAATTTTCTGATTTCACATGTAAAAGCCCTGTGTTCCTGGACTTCTGCATCTAATTTCTTTCAAAATTAGGAGAATGCTTTTTCCCACCAAGACAGAAAAGTGTTTTCTTGCTACTTCATATATTTGCAGTAATTCCTTATATCTACAATACCTACCTTATATAAATTAATTCTTTCTCTTTGTCAAAGCTGATCCAAACCCCCATTAGCCATCAGAAAGGCCATAGTAATCAGACTATGGATAAGTGTGGCCCTGGCACTTGCTTTCAGGATGATTCTCTTTAGTGTAAAGAATGCTTTGGAAAAGGTGGGGAAAACAGTCTGATGAATATTCCTTACCTTAACATCCAGACATATCCATTTGTCCATCCTTGCACAACCCAATTCAGAGTCATGCTATTGTTGCTTCTTTGAGAGCACTGATGATGGGATCAGGAAAAGACACTTTGCAGAAGTTACATTGTTGCTACATCCTTATTTATCAGAATTGGAATGGCTGCCACCATGTTGCCATCTATCCTGGGTTGCAGCGTATTCTATCACCATCTTCATGAAACCAGGTGGGGCAGTGTTTCCTTGCCTCCTCCCCCCAGACTATCTTTCTGTTCATGGCCCATCATTGTCCTGCCGCCTGACTCAGAGATAACTCCCTCCGGACCATCTTCTGTTAATGAGCCTAATCAACACTTGGCCTCATGACTCATTACCCTATTGTGAGATGCTCCACCCAGAGGGAGGAACCAAGCATCCCATCCTGGATATAAGCTGGGACTCTAAACACCAGAGACAATGCCTTTCCACTGGATTTCCTGAGGACAGGAGCTACACAGCCACCACTGGACATTCTGAGGAAGAGCAGACCCTTTTTTTTTTTTTTCTACAGGATCACTGCTTCAGAGGACTGCAGCTACCATTCTACCAGACTGCTACCACCACCCTGCCTAACAGGGACTCAGGTTGTATCTTGACTCTGTCAGTTTGAACCAGTGTTTTCTTTTAGTTTCTTTTCTTTCCTTTTCTTTAATTTCTCCATTAAATTGTTATTCTGACTTGGTGCCTCCCACTGGTTTGTTTTCAAACTAGTACACCATCATGAAGCAACTGTCTTCCTTGTCTGGCTTTCGTTCAGAAGCTGCCTGACATTCTGGAGCAGCCTTGAGACTGCAGGCTTGGTTGTTATTTCTCTTGTTGTTATTTCTTGTAGTTCCTTTTCTCAGGTTGGAAGTAGATGTGTGCACAGAGGAGAGGAAGAGGTAAAGAAAGCTTCACTGGGAGGTTCTTTAAACTCAGCCACGGAAAATTTTGCAATCAGCAATAATTGAAAGCCAATTGGAAGCTGGAATTTTGATATACATTTGTACTTAAAGACTGGTCCAGTACCATGTCCTAAACTGTTGTTCCAAAGTTTTTTGAAGTCACTGTAAAGACTCTCATTGAACTCAGGCAAATTTAATATCCAACTATAAGGGTAGATTAGGTGTTTCCTTACTTGGTCAGTGCTGAGCTAGTGCCTCAAAAAGTGCTATGAGGCACAGTGAATCTTTCTGCAGGATCCTAAGCCTAACACTGATTGACTTATAGCAGATATATAATATATAGGAGGCTAAAATGTTTCTCCCCCCAGACTTTTTTCCTCTCAGACTTCATGAAAAAGGTTGATTGCAGCCAGAGGCTTAACGCAGCTAAAATTAACAACATGTAGATACAGACAGAAGCAAGAATGAGGAGAGAGCAAGCACTTTAAAGAGTATTTAGCTAATGTTAAAAATATTTGAGACTGCAGGGTCTGAAGAAATTTATATTAGAGGATTTCGTGACTTCTCATTCTTATCTCTCAACTGCTACTTTTTATTTTTGAGAAGTGAGGAGGGTTGATTTAAGTGCAAGAGTCCTAAGAAATGATACTCCTCAATTAAACCAGATTCCAGTAAAGGGGGAAAAAAGGAAGCTGTAAAAGTCTGTACAAATGAACAGGGAAACAATGCACAGAAATATTCTGCTAGCTAGTTATTAAACAGTGTGCAAGTGCAGTGAACACAATAGTGAAATAGGAAGCAGAAATTACAGATTTGTCAGCAGCAAACTATGTAGAACTATCTCAATTGCATTTTTTTAAAAGTGAGAAGGATGGGATAGAGTTGTTAGAAATCCACAGGAATTTAGCTATTTATTTATTTATCTGGTAAAAGCTGTTGACACAATCTTATGTGTTGTATATGTCATGATTGTACAGGTGATGACTGGAAGGTTGAAAATAAACAAATAAATAAGTACACAAAAAAGGACTCTTTGTTAATAGCTAGTTCTTCAAATTGAAAAAATGTTTCTAAGGAGGTCTCCCAGCCCATACCTTCACAATGCAGTGCTTTGTTACAGAGACCTAAGCTCCTGCAATACTATTCAAAGGCATTCTCAGGAATGCACCTTCTTCAGTGTTGATTACTTTGCAGATACATCTGTTCTGATTTTGATCAAAATTTACTCAAAGCTAATAGCAGTATGTTTATTCAGCAGGGCACTACACTGAGTATCCAATGAAACTGTCTTAGAAAAAACACTATTTATTATTTTCATTAATGTCTTGTATGGTGAAACAGGAAAACCCACTTAAATACATGGAATGTCACCAATCCTGTCAGGATTATAAAATATATAAAGAATGGGATTAGAATTTCAAATGTTCATGATCCATTGCAGAAATGGGCTGAAACTGATAAGAGTAAATTCAATATAGAAGTAAGAGTAATGTCATATTAAAGAGAAAACAAATGTGTAAATCTAAAATGGAGATGTGAAAGATCAGGTTGAGGCTGAATAAAAACAAGAGGTTAATAAAAAAAACAAATCTCATTTTGAAGTGTATTAAGAAAATGTCTGTTAAAAAAAATCTGACTATTTCTTCTCTCCTTAATAAATCTAACCTGGGAATTTTCTGTAATCTCTGCAAGATTCTTTCTTAAAGAGTATTCATTGCCCTAAGAAAATATTTTTCTTTCTTATATGATAAAGTAAACCAGTGCTTTGAACTGCACCTCTAAGATATGTGGAAGGTAAACCTTTTAATAGTCTCATTTTGCCTTGTCTTGAAACCCCTTTTAAATAAAAAACTTGAAACAATTAGGGAAACTTCAAAAGCTCGTAAGATACTTAGATGCTGTGGCAAAATAGGCAAATTTTATCTGCCTTTAAAAAAAGATTAAAGAAACTCAGTTTGTTTGATCTAGAAAAATGAAGGCTGGTTTAAACCATAAAACCAGTTTTTATATGCATAAAGGAAAACTACTGGGAGGACAGCAACTAGTTGTTTTTCAGATCAATGAAGAGCAGGACAGAAAAATGATGTATCTAATTTTCACACAAGTAGAATTCCATGAAATACCGAACTATCTTACTCTGGGAGCCAGGCATATGAAAGTGACAGAATAATTTATTATTCAGCACACAAAGAAAATTGTATCAAAATCATGTCCATTCATTTCTACTGGACTCCTTATAAAATAAAGTGGAACTGTAAGCTAAGTGTATATATCAAAGTCTGGTCCGACTTGAACAATTCGCTTTGCTGAGATGTGTCTCTGAAATTATTCCAATTACATAGTGAAAGTGCATATTTCTCCCTGGGTCAAATCCCCAGTAATCTTGCAAGTATGGTAGAAATGCTGAAGAAGGAAAATTCAAACTTAATGAACAATCATTTTGTGAAATCAGAATGCAATTTGAAGCAAAAGTTCAAAATACACTTCAGAAAATCAAAAGGAACTAGGTAGTTTAATGCAGTCTCATTCTGGGATAAATATAAAAGAAAAATACAAAGGGAATCTCTTTACTTTGATGTGAGAGAAATATAAACTTTTACCCAAAAAACAGTATATGCCTTTTGATGTGACCAATGTAACAGTAAAAGACATACCAACCATTGTGGTATCGCACAGTTAAAATTACCTGTGCTGCTACACAAAGAATAAAATATTCCTCACTTTTCCTTATGAATGAAATTGAAATGTTTGTTACAATTATCTTTTAATCTCTTTTTCTCTCCTGTCACTGGCTGCACCTTCTCCTTATTATTTTCTTCTTCAATCCTTACCCACCCATACTAAACTCTTACTGACAGTAAAAAAAAATTTAAGTGATAAATTTTTAATCCAATTCTGAGCACACAGAGATTTTCTGATCAGGCTTACATTTGGCACAAGGTAAGATCTAACAAAAGAGCAGACAGAAAGATGGCTTAGCCTCTTACTGTCCTGAGGTCTCACTTCTGAATCCCAAGTTGTTATGACTTCCTCTTTTCACAACACAAAGCAGTTCTTGAGAAATCTAGCACTTTAAGGAGACTCACACACTGGTGTCACACTACACATTGATCTGATGATAAGAAGGGCCAGTGTGTCGTGTATGATATATAAAATTGAGTGAGGTAATTTTATTTTTTAGTCTGTTTTTCTGAACCAATTGCACTTGCCCTCCACCTGTGTAATCTGCTCATTTTCCTCACCAGTGCAGATCATCTTGATACATCCTGTTCAGCTTCAGGATTTACCCATGTAAAGACAGCTCTTTGCTAAAAGGAGTAATTACCTCAGCACAGAAGCTAATGAAGTCTATATAGAAGCTCATAGCAAATAGCTGTTAATTTAAGGAAACAGAGACCAAACTAAGTTCCTTCTTTTAATTACACTTCCTCAGCCAAAATAATGGTAAATCATAATTGTAATAAGTATTGCCATTTGTTTACTGTTGGGTGTTCAAGTACAGCCTGAGATGAGTAAATTGTTTTCATTATTAGAAAATGTATGATTTCTGAGATTTCAGAAAGAACAGAATGCTGTTGCCCATTCACAGGGATTAAAATCATTGGTCATCTCATTCCTAATGATACATCCAGTTGTCCAAGGTGAAAGTTTGAAAATCTATGTTTCCAGAAGGGTCATTTTCCCTTTTTTTTTTTTTCTTAATTAATTTCATCTGTAACCAGGGATGTTGAAAGAATTTCAAAGTAACAAAATATATAGGAAACAAGATCATCACTAATGCTGATGAAATTGAACTTATTTGTGGTGACAGCACTAAATGATCTTCTTCACAGTGATGGGATGAAGTGCTTCTGGCTCAGCCAGGGGCTGAAATGCACAGAAACAAGATTTTCCAATTCAAGGCCCAGCTGCAAGCAGCAGTAGACTTTTCCCTGACTTGCCCTTTTGTTCCTTTTGGAGCATTATGCGCAAAGTGTTATGCATATCACATAAAATGGGATTCAGCTAACATAAAAACTAATGTTTTAGCTACTGACACACAGTGCTTGCACAACTTCAAGGCCTTTCTTTTTCACTCTGCTGCCCCAGAGAGTAGGCTGGGGATGAGTGAGGGGATGGGGGTGAGCTCAGCTGGGACAGCTGATCCCAGCTGACCAAGGGATATTCTGTACCATATAACGTCATGGTCAGCAATAAAACTGGGGGGAATTTTTCTAAGTATCTGCTGCTTGGAGACTGGCTGGGCATTGATCTTGTGGTGGTGAGTGATTCCTTTTGTGCCACTTACAGAATTATTGAGGCTGGAAGAAACTTCTAAGATCATCGAGTCCAGCTGTTACCCTAGAACTGTGTTAGCCCACCATGTTCACCATTAAAACCATGTCTTCAAGTGCCATAGCCACACACTTTTTGAACTCTCTCAGGGATTTTAAGTCCTCCACTCCTCTGGGCAGCCTGCTCCAATGTCTGATCATCCTTCACCAATTAAAAAATGTTATAAGAAATATATGAAGTACATACCCATGATTCTAATGTGTTCCAAAATCCTCCAGAACTGTTTTATCAATGAGAAACTTAAACAGTTTATACTAAACTTCTTTCTGTCTCTCACACTTGCACTTGATCTTTATCTTGACCCACAAGTTCTTTTGTTTTTCCCCTTCTGATTCTCTCCCTTATCCTTTTGGGAAGGAGAGCAAATAATCTGGGTAGAGGCTTTACTGCCATCAGTGTAAACCCACCACATTCTCAACACTAACAAAGTTCTGATGAAAACCTGAAATCTAAAGAAATTATTACTAACTTCTTCAAGGTTTTTATTCAAAGGTATAAATAGAGCATATTAAAAAATATTAATTTACTATAGTTTTAAAAATTTGCAAGCATTATCATGAATGTTAATTGTTGTCACCCCATTTTAACTGCAGTAGATGGAAGAGTATTCAATGCATGAAGAAAAAGCCCTTATACCATAACACGGATGAAGATCTATCCCAGTGCTGCTACATCTGTATAGTTTACTTTTTTCACCATACAGTGAGCATACAATAGCTGCATATACAGAACGAAAAATGGAGTTTCACACCAGTTCCAACTTGAATGAAACTCAAGTCTCTGAAGTAAAAAATTGCATATTGACCTCTTAGAGTCCAAGTCATAAAAATATACTATGCCTCAACGTTATATTTTTTTATAATTCCCAAGTCTGAATAATTTTCTGATATCACAGAATTATTTCTCATTGTCTGTGAGGATTTGTATTTTGGGTTGAGAAAACATGACATCTGTAATATTTTGTAGAAGATATGCAACAAAATAAAGAAAAAAGGAAAAAAAAAAATACTCAAGTTGATATTCAACTGTGTATGTAAGAGCAGATCTAATACATTCCTGGAAGATAGAGAGGCAAGTTCAAGGTCATCACACTGTATCTTGATAACTGATTAAGCCACAAAATTTCAAGTTGCTCATTGCAGCTGGGTCACTTTTTTAATGCAAAGAAACCAGTAAATTCCACTGGGAATATTGCAGCATCCATACTAGTCCCTGTAAGAACCTTACAACTTATAGCCTCTATTCAAAAAAAAAAAAAAAAAAAAAAAAGAAGCCCAAAACATCAATCTCAGAGGATGCAGTCCTGTCAGAATTTCTGTCCATATTAATTTAAGAGTATGAATAATCCCATTTGGATCTTCAATTGCTAATGTGAAGAACTAGATGAACATTTGAACCCTGGATAGTTTTGCCTGTGTCACTGAATTTGGGAATTGCTTAAGGCTGAAATTCATCTCACCACACTTTGCATATTTAAGTTATGTATTTAATCTAATCAAGTTGTAAAATTTGTGTCTTCTGGAGACAGTTAATGGGACTCTTTTCTGGAACATACATCATTTGAATCCAGCAGAGACACTTCAGGCTCCTTCACTATTGCTTAAGTTGAATTCAATAACAAGCTGCTTCTGAAATGGGTTCTTCTATCTCTTCCACCTTTCCCTGTGGGTTCCTCTTTCCTCTGCAGGCATAAGGATTGAGGTACCAGTTTGACTGAGTTGCTTGAAAACTAATCACTATTCTGATGGGTTTGCTTTAAGATGAGCCTCTTCCCTGGAGCAGTGAGAATTGATTCTGGAGCCAGACGTAAGGGGAAGACTTCTCAGTTTTTGGCAGAAGCCCTCAGTCAGGCTGATTTAAAATTTTATGAAATAGTTGCTTGATTAATCGATTTTATTTAATTGAGTTTATTTAAGATCAGGCTGTTTCTGACTGTGATTTTTTTTTCACACTCCTTCTGGCCTCTGCCATGTTTTCTGCTGCTTTCCTGTAAGTGATCCTGTTACGAACCAGTTTAATCACAGAGGAGTAGAGAGAATTAACTCTGTGAATAAAACGGAAAGAACTTTGAAGGTTCAAAATATTCCCCAAAAACAAGATAAAAACCAAATGAGATTAAATGTTGACATCAAAAAATTTATATATTTTTATTTAATAGTAAAAGAGGTAAAGAGAAAGAAAAGTGGAGAAAAGTTAGAAAAATCTAAGGTTGCTTTAAAAAGCATAGGATAGGTCACCACCACACTGTGCTACCTTTGTTGTTGCTGAGATGGGGTGGGGGGAGCAAAGCAGTTTTTTCCTTTTTTTTTTCTGCTGTTTGAAGGGTCTTACTGGCCTCCTCTGATCTCTGGCACAGTTTGGCTGGGATGCCGTGGCCCGTCCTCCCAGTTGCAGGTGCGGTGCCCGGTCGCTGCAGCTGAGCCTCGGTGCACTCGCGGTGCTCTCGCCATGGGATGCAGGAGCAGGGGTTCCACAACTCACTCGTGATTCCGGTCCAAGGGTGCAGGATCAGGGGGTTCTCCCCACGCGGGCGGTGTTGGCTCCCGGAGGCCTCCAGGTGTCTCGCAGCAGGTGATGGTGGTAGGGCAGGGAAAGGCAAAGGGCAGGGACTCTGTCCCTCGTTCCCTCCTCCGCATTTTGCACCAGGTTCGCCTTCCTGTTTAGGGGCCTCAAGGCTGGCTACTCACAGTCCATCCCGCACCTAGTTTTCAGGTGTTCAAGAGTGATTATGATAAGCAGACAGAATGATGAAGCACTTTTTGAAGCCTTTCCCTAATTATCAGACTCTTACAGGTCCATAGTCCTGTGTAAGGACAAAGGTGGCAAGGAGAAATACATGAGTGCAGTTTGATCACCAAGTTGTTCAATTCACTCCACAAGTCAGTCAGCATTATATCCAAAACGTAGGAGAGAGAGAAGAGAAGGCTGGTGAAAGGATTGGATGCAAAAAGTGCAGGACCATAACTTTCAGTGGAAATTTAGGTTGCTATCAGCTTCTGCTGATAATAAACATTCAGGACAAAACATTTAGGATAATTTGCCCTCCTGAGTCACCTTTCACTTCCGTGATCATAAATAAAGAATGAAAAACTAGTTGAGATTACTTGCCTGGGGTTTTGTGTGACATGAATCCCTTCCTACATTACAGGAAATACTGACATATGGTTCTTCAACTTACTTTTCGAATTTCTCTTAAAAATAAAAACAATTAACTAAAAAAAAGAAAAAAAAAAAAAAAACACAGCCAAGAGGACACCAAACAAAAAAACTTTACAGGCAAACTTTGAAAACCAAATTACCTCTCTCTTTCTCTTACTTCCCCAATAAACATAATCAGGTAGAAGATTATTTATTTATTTATTTTAATTATTCTTTAATCTACAAACAATTTTATATTGCAGTTATTAACAGAGAGTGTCTAGAGATAAATCACAGCTTGCTCTTTCATTAAATAAGCAAGTTGAGGATATCACAAATCTGGTGTCAGGTAGAAAGTATTCCCTTTATTCCATATTAAAATCACTTTGATTTGCTTACTTTATGCATGATTTCTGATAGGACAACATTCTAAATATGTCCACAAAAAAAAACTGATTTCAAATTTCCACAGTTGTGTCAAGGAGCTAACACTTAGAAAAGGATGTGAAGAGAAGAAGCTTATGAGCTGAAAAGTGGCTCACAGGATTCAGTTCACCAGAGTGAAATGTGGTAACGAACTCAGGACTGATAATATTCACTGGCAGTCTACTGTCTAGGAAAAAATGCAGTGTATTACATGGGCTAAAGGAAAGGATTTTGCACTCATCTGTGAAATACATAGATGAAAACTAGAGCAAGTAAGATCTTCAGCTGGATTTTCAGAAGGAAAATAAGAAGTGGTTTCTTAGTAGCTAGATTTTCAGAAGGAAAATAAGAAGTGGTTTCTTAGTAGCTAGATTTTCAGAAGATGAATTAGGATATTTACAACTTAGAGGAATTTTCTGACTGAGGTTTCTTAGGAAATCTGGGTTTAGTTATTCTAGAAATGCAGTACGTGAAGTTGTTTAAGTTAAAATTTTTAGAAAAAATAATTCTCATTTATGAGCTGGGTTCCATTTCTGTTACTTGTTTAAAAAAAAAAAAAATTCCTTCTCTAATTCTTTTTGTCTATTTTAAACAGCCTTGTTTTCTGGAGCTCTCTTTGAAGGGAGAGAATACTCTTTCTTGTCTTTCTGACTTGATTTCTTTTTCTTTGAGCGGGGTCTTGCATCCAATGCAGGAGATAAATGTATCTTCTATTGCCTGCACAAATAAATCTGCTCTGGACTTACCTGCACTGCTGAAATAAAAAGAAAAACAATAGTATTGACATTCAGATTATAGATATTTGGTATTCTTTGTTCTGGATAGTGAGAATTACTTCCTACAGGAAAATTATAAATGGACTTACTTGAAAAGCAGGAGAACATGAGTGGAGCTGCAGTGTGTGTTTAAGCACAACTTCTTTCTACCCGAGTTGTAAAAATATTTAAACTGAACAAAATACTTCAACAAGAAATCCTGAGATTCACTCACTTTGGGATTTCTCACACTGGTGTGTAGTGCACATGTAGGATGGAGATGCAGTGCAGTACCAAGTCTTCTGAAGGCCAGACAAGGAATGCAAAACTTTCCACTAACAGAAGACTTATAACTGATTAAGGAGGGTAGGAAATAAGAGTGGCATAGGCAGATTTTAGCTGATCATAACATAGATGTGAGATATTCTCATATCATACATAAATCTCTGTGCAGAACTTGGTAGTGGATCCTAGCAGAAAGTATCTTAAATTAGCAGTGGTGAAAGGCCAAAGTACATAAACACACACAACCACAGAGTGGTGTCCACTGGGTTACTGAATCTTTGTAAAACTTAAAGATATCTAGAAAAGCACCAAGATAGCTCAAATTAAAGATAGCAATTATGCCGTGTCACTACTATCAAGTTTTTAATTTTTATATATTAAATAAATTTACTGTATTAATAAACTTAATTTCCCTAAGGCACTTGATATTTGTATATATGTAAAATGGTATATAACTATGTAAATATAACAGTCTGGAAGGGAAAATAACCCAACATTAATACAGCATTAACAGTAGATAAGTGGAAGTAGAATGAATGCATTTTTTAATTGAAGGTAAATTAACATATTTTTCTTCTACTATATTTCTTTATTTTATCATCAGCTTCTCTAGACACCTGTTCCCTGACTCCAGTTCTTGCCTTCTTATAGGTCCAAATCCACAGATGAATCATCTTCATCTGCTGCTGGTGCTCATCTGCCCTCCTGCTTAAGACCTGGTTCCAACTCACTTTTAAAAACCTGTGAAAACACAATACAGGTAAAAGGCCAATCAGTTCAGGCAGGAACAATCACTACTTTGGCTTAAGGGTATGGCTGCCAGCCATAAGCACATCTGTCATATTGCTTTGAAGAAATGTGAAGCTTCATATAGGGCCAGAGATGCATTTGCATAATCTTTTTGACAATAAGTGACAGAACTGCAATAAGGTCTATTTTGGACTATAAAAAATTGTGAGCTGTGAGGGAGGAAGGTGAGGTGGAAATAATAAGACAAATATTCAAGTAGAAATAGGAAAGAGCAGATGGGTTAGACAAATATCTGCATAGGGGAAACAAGTTTTATGTACAAATGCCTTTTCTGAAAATGGGTATTTTTCTACTGGTATAGGTATTTCTGAACAAAGCAAGAGCTCTAGAAAATTGGAATAACAGAGGAAGATCAAAGGATGAAGCCATTTGGGAGTATAAAAATAGCTATAAGATGGTGCATAGGGTTCTGCTGTGGAAAACAAGGAACACATTAATTGTATGAGAACTCTTAGCATGTGAGTGTTAGGAATATTGACATGTGGGACCTGTAGCCAGTGTATGATCAGGACTACATTGTATTATGTGATATTGCATCGATATGAGTGATCCATGCACAACAAATCAGTGTTAAAATGTTGAAAGAATTTACTCTTTTAATATCCTTACAATGGAAAAATATTCAGACCTGTATGTTGTCGGTATATTCACATGTACATACTTTAAATATGGTGTTTATAACACTGAGCTGCATGCTGGCATTGTATTTAGAGATGATTTAAATTTTCCTTAGATTTACTAAACACAACGTTGATGTTGTTTACACTTTGACTTATTGGCAGATGTTGTAACTTGAATTGTCTCATGTGTGCTGGGTCACATAAATCAGATGCTTTTATTTCCAGAACCTGATTATCAAATACACTCAAAACAGATTCTTTGACAAATACAAACAAAAATTTTCTGCAAAAATATGTTTAAGCAAAATGCAATAGTCCACAGGAGATACAATGTAGTTTCATTTTGATCCATAAGTACATTGGTGGAACAGAAAAATAAAAGCACAACTAACATTTTCAGTTTGTCGGATCATAGCTATCATCAGCTCTCAAACCCTTTTGGTGATTTACACTGTGGTGGAGTAAACTCATATCTTGGCCCATTTCTTGAAAATCTAGGTAACTAGGGATGGTCTCTCTAATATTATATGCCCTGTTGTTTGTGTCTTATTCTTTGGAAAATAATACTGATATAATCTTCAAGGACAGAGATCAACTTTTCTTTGTTCTTATGAATTACTTTCTGAACACGTTATTGCAAAATGTTGAAAAGATTTTGCTGACTTGAACAAATTCTGTGCAATCAAGGATAATTGCTTTACAATGGCAAATGAACATTTATTGGAAGCTTGTGTGCCCACGATCCAAAAATGAGATACCAAGACCTCAGTACAAATAATTACAATATTCAACTCGATCTGCAGATGAGCTTGTTCCTTTTACAGGGCAGTCAGCATGCAAGCATCGATCCAAGATGGTTGAAGTAAATAAGGATTCACACTGTTTAAAGCAGAAGTTATGACCTATGTTAGAGTTATTAATTACTCTATCCTTTAAACAGTATGAATAGAAATGGTTACTTTCAACTCAAATATTTCAAATGTGCTAAAAAGACAAGAAATTTTAGGTCATATACTTGCAGAATGACGAGGACTTCCTGCTTCCCTCCTGGGCTTCCACAAAATCTCTTATCTGTTTCAGACTTGGGTCTAAAATCTGATTATCTTTAATGGCTATTTTCTATTCAGGTTATACCTATAATATATATAATATCATATCTATATTATATTGAATTAATTAGATTTTATTTTTATTTTCACATTTCCAAACTGAAACGCTTGGCTTTCAGATGAAAAATAAAACAAAAAATACTCAAATCAGAATAAAACCCTTTATTCAGAAATAAGACCTTGGTATTGGTGTATTTGTGATTTTTGGGAAAAAAAAAAAAAAAGCACATGACCTTTATAATTATATTCTCCTTTTAATGTGATCCTAAGTATTATGATTCTATAGTATCTTCCTTAATGCAATTTTTCTTTTAAGATCCTATAGCAGGTTTGGGGGTTTTTTTAACTAGAATAAAAGGAACTAAACATAGTACTTTATGCCCATATTGTCCCTGAAGTGGTTTGCTCCTCATCCAGATGGCACCTTACTTCTTTGCAAGGTCAGTTTAGAGAATTTGTAGCAGCCAAAGTAAATGAGAATAGAAAACATAACATATTTTTACTTAGTAGAGAAGTACCTGATGGCCTGTATTGCTGTATTCATTATACTGCTGGCATGAATTATATTTCTCTTGCCTGCAAATGTCTCCAAAGGCACAAAACACGCACCAGACTGGAATAAGCTAACTTGTGCACAGAGCCCTTCATAGACATGACTGTTTTTAACAGGAGAAAAACACAAAAAACCTAACCAAACAAAAGCTCACCCCCAATAACAAAAGCAAAAACCTCAATAGAAGCCCCTCATAAACAGCTACTGATAACTGCAGTGATAATTGCTTTACTCAGCATGAATGACCCTTTAAAAAAATTATTTCAGTAAGACAGAGCACTCTTACCACCCATCAAGTGGCACTTTGTAAATAACTACAAACAGGGCAGCCAAGGAGTTAATCAGATCTCCAGCTTTCCACCCTTTGTTGAAGCAATATCCTTCAGTAACCTCAACAGCCTATCTACATACCATATTGACATATTTTCAGACCCTCAAGCGCTGTTTGCTTCTTTCTCAAACCCTTGTGATATGTAGGAATGCTCTAGGCACTGAACAAGTCAAGAATCCCTCCTGGTATTTGCTTAAGAATTTTCACTGAGAGATTTTCCTTTAATCAAAATAAATAGTCTGTTTCACACCAAAAGTGATCTTATTGACAGATCCTAAAAATGTTAAATGAGCAACCGGTTCTGTAAATGTTGCTTTTCTAATTTAAAATCATTACAGCACTGGAGCATTGACATGGTGTTATTTGTTATAATTTCTTGTTTGGTTAGTGTAAGTTATTCCCGTGATTTCTTCTTTGATTTTAGCTTTATTTAAAATCATTAGCAAGCATTACATTTATATTTACAATCCTCACAGTGAACCAACACCTGGAAGTGATGGAAACCAATACTGTTTTAATACTGGTTTTGGCATTTGCTAAATTAGGTCTCATTAACTTTTCAATATTCAACAGGTTCGTATTTCTATATTAGTTCTTTAATAGATTTCATATTTCTCTTGGTATTCAGCTATTTCTATTTTTTCTGTGTTAATTCAAAATATTTGTAATGAACAATGAAGCAATAGTCATAAAAATATACTGATTAACTAGGTGAGGTAGCATAAGAACAATTAGACCACAGCATTTTAGATAAAGTCCTTGGATTTTAAACTTTACTATATTTCCAAGAGATGTCAGAACCCATGGTTTTACACTCTGATTTTCTAAAATATATTTTTATTTAAAATACATAGAAATCATCCTATAGCAGAAGAAGTACTACTGAGTAGAGCAAGATCATGATCATTTCAGAAATTATAAAAATTAATTACACAGGTGTATAAAGAAAAGCCATTTCATAGATGGTGTGTCCAATGCCTCTTATCCATACATCACACATTGATTTTATATGGAAAATTTCAAGAATTTGCTTTGGGGCATATCTAAAACAGAATTGAAGACCCTTATGGGTACAGTATTGTTGATTTATCGAAGAGCCTTCTGAAATCTTTGGTCAAATCATGTTTAATTTCAGCCTCATGGAAATTGAACAGTTTTAGTCTTTGGGTGCAGATAAGTAGCATTATCATTGAAATACTTCAATTCTGATGTAATCTAGTTTCATTTATTTATATTTATTTATATTCATTTATCGGTTATATCACTGATAAATAACATTATTGAAGGTAAGAGTCTATCACAATCTCCTGTTATAGAAGCAGTAATCAAAAGTGCTCAAAACATAGTCTTGAAATTTTGAGTCTCTTTTATAGTATTTGAGCCCAGACAATAAGAATGACAATGCATATGTATTTATTTATCAACAGTTAACATTATAAAACCAAAGATTTCATGATAATTGATGTGTATGTACCATTTATATACATTCTGGAGGAAAGATAGTCTAAATATTAAACTTACTTATTTTTAAAACCCCACAATATCACCACATTTTCTTCCTCCCAACATGATTTTTTCTTATTTTTGCCAGTTTCTAGTGCAACCTTTATTCAACATAGAAAGTTTTCTTTTGCACATTTATAGTACTTCAAATAATGAAGTTTAGCATTTAATAACATAAGATTAATTTCCACCATCACCCCAACTAAAAACAAGAAAATAAAACCAAACCAATCCAACAACAACCCTCCCAATAAACTAGAATCAATAATACATCAAACTTAGGCTTTTATTTTTCTAAAGAAAAAACATTAAATTATCCATCTTTAGAAATACAGAATACACTAAAATACACCAAGTAATATTTACTGTAGCCTTTCCCTGTTAGTAATCTCAAGTCTTGTTAAGGTCATGGTAGATCTCCATCCCTATTTCTTACTGTTTCACTGTTACAAATTTACCTGGAGGCTTCCTATTTTCATCATTATTGTGATGAATCTTAAAACTGTTATTTTCCTTTCTTTTTTTTTTTCTTTTATTTCACATTGCTGTGTGTATAATATTGTAAGAAATATCCGATCTCTACCATGAAATTAAAGGTCAGGCAGGTGTTCAAACATCTCCAGGGAAGCAGGACTTTCGTGTCCACATGCAATGTTGACTTTGGAAGACAAGTGTCATCGCTCCAAACATTCTCCTGCTTCCCTCAGCTGAGCATGATGTCATCACAAATCCAAAAGCTAGCCCCATAGAAGCTATTATGAGGAAAAATAATTCTTTCTCAGTGAATAGCAGTATACTGTGAGATCAGAGATATTTATGGTCTGTTTTGGTTGTTAGTTTTGTTTTGCTCTCATGTATTTCCACATGTATGTTTTAGAGTTTCATAATTATCCCTTGTTCTGCAAACATCTGAATACTGAAAAGACATTATACCGTGCTTTAGTTAAACAATATCAAAAATTGACTTGCCTTGACTTTCAAAGGCAAAAAGCAAAGGAGCCTGTTTGCTCATTATTCAGCAAAGAATTATCTGCAAGCAATGCACAGGCAGGAAAGCACAGAAAAAACTTGGTGGTGTTTGTGCTCATTTTAATTCTTTTATTGTTTTCTTCTATCTGAAGACATTTCTAGTTCTAATCTCCGCTTCATACCCCAGGAGTACGCAGCAGATTTTAATTTTAGTCTTCAAAACCCGTGTTTTAATGACAGCTATGATGGCTAGATGATGCCAAGAGATTTCTGCAAAAAGACCTTCCCCAGCCTGGTGTGAACCTCTCATTATTGTGTCCATACCTTCCTGTAACAGGGAAGACACTCAGCTTTTAGCTGTCATCATTCAAATTACTCTAGACGGCCTGTTTACTGTCCAAGAGCATTAGTCAGAGCTCTGATGAGACGTACATGGTTGCTGAAACCCAGGTGTGATCATACCCAGCAACCAAGCTGAGGTTTTGTACCTTTATCCTTTCACCAGGAAGCTATTTGTTTAAAAATCCTTATCCACCTCTCACTGAGATTTACAGAGAGTGAAAATAGATAGGTCACTCACAAATTCCATGGGAGGCACACCCCTTCCCCTTCCCTCCGGTGTTAGAGATGCTTTTCTGAGGGCCTGGGGTGTTTACACACTGCCACCTGCTGCTTTGATCTCCTTGATCTGAGTTTGCTCTGCTCTCAGCAGCGCTGGTGATCTGTTCCTCTCTGTCTAATTCTGCTCGTCCTCCTGCAGTTTGATCCAGAGCCCAGTGGAGTCAAAGACTCCTAAGACTTCCTTTGGCTTCAGTGGATTTTGGAGTCTGCCAGATACATAATTAATTTATTTCAATGGGCTATGAATCAGGCTTTTTGTACTGCCAGATGTATAATTAATATTTCAGGATGAATTCCAGGTAGCTTGCTGGTTTGTAAGGTTCTTCCTACTGTCTCAGTTCCTGTCTCCCGTGTAGTAAGGTCATAAATTAAACTCTTATATTCTTAAAAGAACAAGCAAACCAATAAAATTAATAAAACCATGATTCGATGCTTTTAAATACCTATCAGTTCCACAAGAAAAATACCTCAAAGGACATTGCAGTCTCAAGACCAATAGCTTTTTCACCCCAGTGTTTCCAAACGAGGGTTACTTTTTCATTATCTGATAAAATACATCTTTGACTGCAGTTTTATCATTCTTTATAACTTGAGGGAGAATTTCAAGTTGTTCATGTAGAAAAAAGAGAATTTGCTGAGATTTTCTGGTATCACTAGTTTAATGCATTGCTTCAAAAATCTTTCTTACATTAATGATTAGAAGTGGCCAAATGAGGCAACTGGAATATTTCATTCTTCTGTAAGGGCTCATCCTGAAATTAAATACATTCCTTTTCTATTCCCACACAAGCAGCTTTTTCTTCCTCTGAGGTCTTACATAGACTCCAAGACAAGCCTGCCACATTCTAGCCTGCTAATAGAGCCTCACTCCTGAAAACAGCCCAGTCCACAGCCTGTGGCTCCCACTGTTTTCACTAATGCATCCTCTCACCTTTTTAGTCCAAGGCCAATTTCCATTTTCCCTAAGTGTTGTTTTACACCAGAAAATAGTGTCTGCTCTAGCCTTATGAATTAAGTGTCCACCTAAAATAAACATGCTGCTAAGGGACACAAAGGAACTTGGCTGCGTTCTAATTTCATTTCATGTCATTTCTACTGCTTTCTCAGCAAACTGACATGTAAAAATCAATGGATGTTTGGGATAGTTAAGAAGTACAAAAACTGTTTTGTGAACTCACCAAAATAGTATTTTTCTTTCACTGACCTACTACCTGCCTGTCTTTTGGTTGGATGACCCAGACTGGTTTTCTTTTTGGTTTAGTTTTGGGGCTTTTTTGTTTGTTTGTTTGTTTGTTTGGGGTTTTTTTGGGTTTTGTTTTTGGGTTTTTTTTTTCAGTTTCAGATAAACCAAAAATATTTGCAAAGCTGTGCTCTGAAGTTTCAGCAAGTATTAGGAAAAAAATATGGCATTGCATTGTAATTGCACTGATGGTTTTTCCTGATTCTCACATGATGGAAAATTGTATATAAAGAGTAACTTAGAAACCATTTCTGATGAGCCTTAAAGATGTGATCAACTTAAAAAGGGAATCTGAACAAAAGCTTTGAAATTCACTGCAGGAGCTTGCTTTCCAATAGTAACTTCTTTGATTTCAGTAGAAAATCATGAGCCGCATAAATTAAGTTCATTTCTTCAAAAATAGGTTATTTTTATTTAATGAGGGCAGTTCGTAAGCAATTAATGATTATCTTAATGAAATTCACAAACTGCTTCATTAATCACCAAGTTTTGAAAAAGATGGAAGCAAGAGTGAAGGAAAAAATTGTTTCTTGGTAATACTGTGATTTATGTTAAGTGTATGAAGTACTGCATAGCTATCTTTTAAAAAACTAGGAGGTCATCAAAAGATTGTCAGGTACTGAAGCTCTCAAATTTTGTTTTAAATCTTTTGGCAGTTGCTATTAACTTGTGTCTTCTGCTGCTCTGTGCTTTAAATAGACAATGCACAAAACATTCAGAGCTGTTACTGGTGCTTGAGGATGAATCTATACGGCATTTTCTCTAAGCTTTAAAGAAAAGTTGTTGACACAGTTTAGCAAAAACACTTAGTCTCTTAGATATCACTCTGCTTCTGAATAATCTTTTTAGTGTAGAGATCAAAAGAAAAGCTTTCATCATAGATCTTGAATTGGACTCTAATCAGTGTAAGAGTTCCATAAGCTTCAGTGCAAGACCTTTTCATTTTTTTCATGTGAAGATCAATTAGATCATAAGTTTTTCAGAACAAACATCAGATTCTCTCAGTGTTTACTGTACTAAACAATGCAAAGCACCACAGTTTTGGCTTCAAGAAAACAAACTGTAATTGACATGTTTGTCTCAGAGCATGGAAAGATCAAAACCAGTGAACTACTTTCACTGCTCAACTATGTAAATTGCATCAAGACTAAACTAGCCATAGTCAGTCCCACAGATCAGGATGAGTGCACAGGTGTTAGATGTTCTTTTAAATGTCACATTCTTATTTTCAGTTTACATAGGCAAAAGTAGTTTGCCTTCTCTTTGATTTTAAAAAGACTGTGTATTTTTTTTTCCTCCTTGGTAGCACAGAGTTCTTTTTTTTTTTAGCCTAAGTGGACAGGAAAGTATGAGGAAAAAGCTGACATACCAGAGTTTTGCTAAATTATATCTTTGGGAGGAAATATGACTACATCTTTTATCTTTTCCCCTAAAGCACAAAATTCTTATTAACCATGTATGATGAGGCAGTGTGTGGATGGAATACTTACTGTAAATAATATCAATTGCACATTTGGAGAACCTATTCAAACATTATTTGAAGCCAGTGGGGATCTTTCCATTGATTTTTAAACGGTTAGAAATCGGCCTTTAGCCTTGCATTCTGTTCATGAATCATTCAGAAGCCAATCCTGATGTCTAGTTATTTGTAAGTATTGGACAAATAGTTTGGACAAGCAACTTCTGGTCTATGGGCTGTTTCCAAAATGTTAATTTTGACTCTTTGCTGTTCAGTATTCATAATGTGTGATTAGTCATCTACATCACCATGATATTACATCTATCTAATTGACAGAGTCCAACTATCTAAGGTATAGCATCTATCCATTTGCATTCTTACAAAGGAGCAGCTCAAAGTTGTAGTATATGAAAGAATAATGAATAGTAAATAATTTATGTACTCCAGTAAGATTTTTAAAACAAATATTCACTCGTGCTAGTGTCCGTGAAAGTTTTGGATTTGATAACGTTTTCACTAATGTTCATCAGCTACAACAAGATTTTGGAATAACATATAATAACTTGAATATTATTTATGATTATATTTTTAATGGAAAACTAACTTCTTTCTTTTTTAAGTTTTGGATTATGTCTGCAGTACAAAAAGGGAAGGAAACCTCATTATTGATAGGAAAAGTGGTCAAGGGCTTTTTTGACTTCTCTGTTTTTCTTCCACTCAGAGGCCTCCTGGACTTGAGGGAACACTGATATGCCATATTTTCTTCTTGACATCTTCTGAGTTAAACATGTCCTCTGATTTAACATTCTACTACACAGGCTATACCTCATTAGCTTGGGAGAATCAACATAAATATTGCAACAAGAGAAAAAAAGAAATTAACTTTCATTTCTTTTGAGTCAATTGCATAATAAAATATAAGCATCCCTCAAGATTTTTAAGTCTCTGATTCAGCATCATCACCTTGCTCTTAGTACTTTTTACATTCATATTGCTCCTAGTGGTTTTTTTTCTTTCTTTGGTTGTTTTTTCCTGTATGTTTTTTTTTAGGTTTTTTTTTTTTTTCTGGTTTTGGTCTTGGTTTTTTTCCTCTTCTTTTTATCCTAGATATTTGGATCTTTTAATGATATTTTTATGCTGTCACTTTTGCACTTGTTGACTTTCTTTTATTTTTCTCTGTTCAGTTTTGGGGGTTTTTAATTCTTTCACTGCATTTAGTCATCATCAGTGCTTTGCATTTTATTTTATTAACATATTCTTTATTATTTTCAGTAATCACTCTCTTGTACAGAGCTGCCCTCTTTGCTTGCTTACCTTTTTTCCTCATCACATTTTTTCCTGTGTGTGAGCCAAGTTGTCTACTGAAAAGAGGTGGCAAGTGATTCTGATGTAAATGATACACTTCTTGCAAACCTTGTAATGCACAGCATATTAACAATTCCATATTTCGAATGCTCACAGATCTCTTCCTACCCTTTTCTGCTGCAAATATTTTATTTGTCATTTTCTTTAATTGATTTGATCCAGGGCTCATTTCCAATAAATTCTGCCTGGCACCTTCTGTCTCACAAGGCTATTATTTTTTTCTGAATACTTATATCACTCTTAACATAAATTGAGAAGCCTCCTCCAAATAGAACTTCCACCTCCTGATCTGTTATAATCTGACAATTAAACCAAAACAAGATAAATTATAAGAGAATGACTGAGAACTAATCCCTAAGTCAAATCAATGCTTGGCTTAGTGAGAAACCACTGCTGCAGATTTAGAGACATTTGACGTTGAATAGCATCATAATTAAGTCCTGTCCATTAGACATAATTAAATCTCATTAGTAATGTGGCAATACAAAATATCTTTTAATTCTCCAGTCTGAATGTGTCACGGTCTATTACTCCCTGACCCGATTCTTTTAGCTTGTGCCAGCTCTGGCTGGGATGGAGTTAAGTTTCCTCCTAGCAGCCCATACAGTGCAGTGCTTTGTGTTGGTAGTTAGAACAGAATTCCTAACAAACCAGAGTTCTGGCTACTGCTGAGCAGTGCTGGCACTGCACTGGTGCAAAAAAACCCAGAGCACACCCTTCCCCAAACTGTCCAAAAGGTCAATAGGCTGATGATGGGCAAGAGGTAAGATGGGAAGGACACAGCCAGGACAGCAGATACAACCCAACCAAAGGGACATTCCATGCTATAGGACATCAGGCTGAGCAAGAAAAGCTAAGAGAAAAGAGTGTGCATGTGTGTAAGACAATAATTGTCAAGAAATCTGTCTTCCAAAGCAGCTCTTACACCACTCGAGGCCCTTCTTCTCAGGAAGTACCAGGATATAATCTGCTGCTGGATTTTACTTTGTTTCTGCATGTGACCCTTGCTTCTTTTTTTTTCCCCTTTCTTGCTTTTATCTCGACTCGCTAGTTTTTTTATCTCATTTTCTCCCCTTGTACTGCTGAGGAGGTGGAGTGTGAGAGCAGCTTTGTGGACACTCATCAGCCAGCCAAGGTAACTCAGACCAACTTTCCCAAGTTAAGTCTGTTTTGCCCATGACAGTAATCAGTGAGTGATCTCTCTGTGTCCCTGTTTCAAAACATGAGCCTTTTGTTGTATTTTCTCCCCCTCAACCTATGAGGAGGGCAATGACAGAGCAGCTTTGGTGAGCACCTGGCATCCAGCCAGGGTCAACCATCCCTGCTGGGGACTATACAACACTAAAAAAAGAAATAAAACCAAAACAAAAAGCACCCCCCCAAAAAGAAAAGATAAAAGAGGAGCTTACCATCTATCTTTGGAAATTCTCACTTTTTAACACTGTCAGCATCCAAGTAAAATCAAAGAGTTTGAAATTTCTTTTGCTTAATTGTGTTTATAAACAGTAATTCCCAGTAGAGACTAAAAATGGCAACAAGTCAAAGGTTTAATCAAGATGATCTTTGATTTTTTTTGTAGGAGCAGCACAATTTTTCTATAAACTGTGTTTAAATTTACCCATGACTGGAAGAAGATATACTTGGAGCTTTAACATAACTTATTTTTCCCCTTCTGTCTTAGACAAGCAACTGCTTCAAGAAGAGCAGAGAAGTTTCACCTGATTGTTTTCATGAGATGCAGATCCTTTATATATTTGTCATCCCAGGCAAAGGAGAGTTCTGAGCTGCAGTGTTCAGTTTGACAAGGAAACATCACCTACAAGAAAAGATAGAAAGCACTGGATCAAATCTTGAGAAAAGATACTGAGAGGAATCTTCAAACACACATGAAAGCTGTTGCAGGGAGGAAGAAGATAAACTGTTTTTCAGGTCCTTTTCTTTCAGATTACAATCAAAGGCAAAGAGCTTAAAGTGTAGCAAGACCAACATATTTCTATTGATAAGGATAGTAAAGCAGCAAGGGACAACGAGCTCCTTTGGAAAACTGTGAAGTTGTCACATGAACAGACACAATAGGATAATTTTTAAAGCAGACTACATACATATCTGTCAGGAATGTTACCGTCATATTAAGTCTTCATAAGGCTAGAAGTAGACTAAGATGGCATCTGACAAGTTTTTTAGAACAGCTTCCTACAACTGTTCAACAGACAACTTCGTTTCTTCAGGATTGAAGCTCATGTACACAGCTCCTTGTCAGTTTTATGTTATCAGTTCAGAACCAAAAGGTACCATAGGAGTGGGAGCATGGAATAGCTGTTGAACCTGTTTCCTCTCTGAAGCAGGGTAGGGTCTTTGCTGCCTTGGTTTAGGAAAAGTTCCCCTGGCAGATTCCTACATAGATCAGATATTACCCAGGGAAGCATTTGTTATACCAATATGGATATGCTGAATGGATACAGTTCCTTTTTAACTAGACTAATCGTCTGAGGATTTATACACAACAAAGGGAAATAGACACACAGAGTGTATGATGCATCTGACCTACTTTAGATGTCTATTTAAGGAAGTAAATTCTGTCCTTAAAGCACCGATTAATCTCCAAAAGAGTGACTAGGATTTCTATCTCAAATGAAAATAACTTAAATGAGATTCCCATCCACTTTGCCAACCTTATGATGGCAAGGATGATATGACTACTATATAAAGAAGAATTAACTATACAATTATAGATAGGATGTTTGTCCCATGATAGTCCTGATGGACAAAGTAACTATCGTCACAGATGAGAAATTTATTTGAGGTCTGTAGTGCATTTTGAGTGGCCTGATTCACAGCAAAAACATTCTGCAGGTTCAGTACATTTTATAGGAAGTTTTAGCATTTTGCTCATTTATTTTATCTTTTCATATACACAAACTTTCACAGATAAAAATGACAAATCTCAGGCTGCATCCAGCTACACTCTATAAATGTTGGGAAGCTGTTTCACTGAACAGCCATTGCAACCTCAAGATTGTAACAGAGAACCTTATGAATTGAAAGAAGTAAAAATGAAAAAAAATTCAAACATCTTAGAACTAAATTGCAAACTGTATAAACCTCATTGAATTTTGAGGAAATTTTACTGATTTGTATTTATAGCTGGTTAGATCTACAACTGCCAAAATTCATGTCCCTCTTCTCTACATTAAATAACATGTACTCATAAGGAACACAAGATTTTATTTTTTTACTTCTTACAAAAAAACAAAACAATTTGCTTTCTGCATGGACATAACACATTTTTTTTTGATTGTTAGAAAGACAAATAGTATATCTTAAATCTATTTCCCAATCAGGTTTGTTTTTTTTTATTTCTGTGTCACAGATACCACAATTCTGGAGAACTTAAATGTTAAGTATAATTTTATTTCTTCCCTGAAAAACAAACAAACAAACAAACAAATAAATGAATACTACTTGCCTAGAGCAATTAGTCAGAATTTTACAAAGCTCTTTCATGCAATGTAGAGGCTTCATGGTTCACTTTTTGAGACCAGATCCCAAATCCAGTTGTGTTCAAAAAAATAAATTGCAGAGGAGAACTTCTAGAGCTTCATTTGAAAGGAAGATTGACAAAACACAGATCATTTCTAGATGTTAGAGAGTGATGATGCTTATTTTCTATTTAGTACATGCTGTATTATTAAATATTAGTTAAAATATAGCACTCTCCCTTTCTTTGAAAAGGTATCTATTCTGGTTCTCTAGGATTTAGCAGAATTTGATCCCTAATCTCCTGTGAAACTGTAATGGCACCTTGTCTTGCCCATAAAAAATTAATAGAATTACACCAGTAAATACACTAATTGGAAAATTAGAGAATGTGCAAAACAAAAAAAATACTATGAACATTAAAAAAATTGTAAATTTTATGCCATCATCAGAGAAAAGATTAGGAGACCATTTCTGATGCTTTAATCATATTTAGAGTGATGCAGAGGTCATTGGAATCGACAAACTTCAGCATTTGCATAAAATTGAACTTCAAGTCTACTTCAGAAGAGAGAGTGAAAAAGATAATTAGTTTAACATAAAATACTAATTAATTACAATCAAAAAATGATCACAGACCCTACCACCCATTTCAGTGTGTAACCTGTGAGCACAAGTTGTGATTCCTACTAAGACTCTACACGTGAAATGATACCAGTGGCAGTATCCAAGAGAATATACATGTCACTTACACTATACAAAGAGGTTCTGTGTTTCTCCAACCAAAAGTTTTTTGATGTCAGGATCATGTTCAGCATCCACCACTAGTGTTCTACCCCATTCCCATTTCCTCAAACTGAGTGTAGGGCAAATTGACCTGAAGTAGATACTGAATACTCTCTTTTTCTACAGAGCATTGCTTATGACTATATATTGTTCTTTTCTCTTTATATAAATTTCTGTTTGGATTTAGCTGATAATTAATCATTTGACATATACCTCATAACAACCAGGTGCTCCTTTTCTGCAGTTACATCTGTAAACATAACAGTTGCCAGTTTCATATATTGCAAGTACTGAAATTACTCAATATGGACCAGATCCTGAAGCTGTTGCCATTTCAGCACCTTCTTCAACCAAAACATAGAATGATTGCAGGAATGGTTGTTTGACCAGTTGAGGACTGAATAGAAACTGGTAGGGAATTTTATTGCCCAATATTACATGATTTTTCTTTATGCATTTTCATAAAGCTTTAGAGAATTTCTGTGCCAGTAACTCAAAAATATTATTTATTTGATTAAGATAAGTCCACTAGAGCCAAGTTAAATGCTAATGTTGGAGATGCATCTGATGAGGAGTGTTGAGTGCACAAAGGCTTCACTAGGACATAAGGTACTTCTGTAAGTATAGAAAGAGGAGAACAATGAGTAGGGAAAATGTGGGCCTGTTGTTGAGTGGACCAGGGGCCCTGGTGACACAACATGTGGAAAAGGCTGAGGGTACTAACAGCCTTCTTTGCGCCAAACTTTACCAGTAAGACTGTTCTTTGGAAAGCCAAGACCCCAAAAACAAGGTAGGGCTGGAGCAAGAAAAGCTTAGAGACTGGTCCAGAACAAATTTAATTACATGACATAACCCAGCTGACCTAGAACTGACTTTTATTTTATATCATACCTATCACAAACAATAGAGACATTTAAAGACACTGTAGCAGAAACCAACTTTAACAGTCACTGAGACTAGTAAATTAGATTGTTTCTGTGCAGATATCATCTTGTGATTGACACGATGGAGGTCCTAAGTTTTTAATTTAACAGAGCAACTTTCTCACAAGAAATATGCAAGTTGTAATTAATTAACTTGCTACTATCTTGATGTCAAAACATAGAAGCAAAACATATGTCTTCACTAAAACCTTTCAAAACTTGCAGACAGCACAGATTTTTAAAATAAACCTAACTCTTTATTCCACAAAAAGTGGTAATAATGAAATCATTGGCTATGTAGTGCAGATTTTTACACAGAATTTAATTCAAAATTAAAAATCAACATCTACACTGTACCTTCAATTTCTGAGGAAAGAAGTATTTCCCTACATATCATAAAATGCAAACACCAGAGCTAAATTTCATTTTAAACCTTAATAGCTGGTTATTTATTGAAGCATTTGATTACTGACATATAATTATTTTACAAATAATTGTTACAGATTTCAAAATTTTTTCCAAGTCACACTTTAAAACACATCCAGTATTCTGGGAATACTGATTGTACAATAGTTACAAATCATTTCAGATTCATCTTGACTCAGATAAGCTACAGCACTGGAGCCGTTCCCCTGCTTAACATTGTCTCAGTTAATTGTGTCCCTAGTTGCCATGAGGAGAGGAGGTCCTTAGCAATGTGGGCATAACTCATCGATGCCACTGGTGGTTCTCAATAAGCTTGTGGTACTTTTTTTTCTTCTATTTACTAGTAGGCTCAGTTAGGAGGCTTCTAATTGTGGAGAAATTGAGCTGCTGGTTGCTGCAGTGAATAGTGTGTTGAAGGCAATTTTAAGCAACACATGTGCATTTATCAGCATTTATTATAATCTTCAGAGTGACACTAAGCTGTGTGGAGTGGTCACTATGCTGGAGGGAATGGATGCCATCCAGAGGGACCTGGACATGCTTGACAGGTGGGCTGGTGGATCCTCATGAAATTCAACAAGGCCAACTGCAGGGTCTGGCACATGTGTAGGGGCAATCCAAATTCCAACTAAAGGCTGGGCAGAGAATGGATTGAGAAAAACCCTGAGGAAAAAGACTTGCAGGTGTTGGTTGATGCGTAACTCAACGTGAGCTGGCAATGTGCACTCACAGCCCAGAAAGCCAACTGTGTCCTGGTCTGCGTCAAAAGCAGCGTGGCCAGCAGGCCAAGGAGTGTGATCCTCCCCCTCTACTCCACTCATGTGAGACCCCACCTGGAGTACTGCATCCAGGTCTGGGGCCCCAAACTTAAGAAGGACGTGGACCTTAAAAAGCAAATCCAGAGGAGGGCCGCAAAGATAAACAGAGTGCTTCTGCCATGAAGACAGATGGAGAGAGTTGGGGGTGTTCATAATGGAAAAGAACAGGCTCCAGGAAACTCTTCTAGCAGCCTTCCAGTACATAAAGGGGCCTATAAGAGAGCTAGAGAGTGACTTTTTGCAAGGGCTCACAATGATGGGACAAGGGACAATGGCTTCAAACTGAAAGAAAGTAGGTTTAGATTAGAAATAAGGCAGAAATTCTTTACTGTGAGGGTGGTGAGGCACTGGAACAGGTTTTGCAGTGAAGTTGTAGCTGCCTCATCCCTGGAAGTGTTCAGGGCCAGATCTGATGGGACCCTGAGAAATCTCGTCTAATGGAAAGTGTTGGAACTAGATGATCTTTTAGGTTTAGATGGGTTGGAACTAGATGATCTGTAAGGTCTCTTCCTTTGCTCTGTGAACAGTCTGGACCCAGGAAACTAATCAACCCACTGCACTTCTTGCAGGACAGAGTTATCTTTCTGATCCACGTGAAATTTCAAGAATTTCAACACTCATTCTAGCCATACTTCTAACAATTCTTAATTGCTTTTATTTTGAAAATCTTACAAAAAGCAGAAAATTTCTTTGCATTCTAGCCTTGTTATTTTGTACACTCTCTCTCAATTTCCCTTATTTCTCGAAGTTTATTCATCCCTGGACTTAACCATTGTTATACCTCGCTGTTGCTAAAGTATATCATACTGAAATTAATGAATATATGTTTAACTTTGTCTTTTGCTTCCACATTTCAGTAATTGGCAAACCAGTGACTGAAGACTTTGCAGTGAGTTTCTTTCAGGTGTGATCTGTACTATTATTTCAAAAATTCCTTGATCTTTGGACATTTCAGCAAATGGTCATGACTTGTGTCATGTTGTGCATTTGTAACAATTATCCAAGTACATTTCTTAACATTTTAGTACTGACAACACAAAGTGTATTTTCATTAGGACCACTGTAGACAAACATATACATAGATTAAAACCAACCGAATTCTTCCTTATGTTGATTATTGTCATTACTAATAAGCAATGTCCTTAATAGTGAGTTTATTTTCTTAGAAGTTTTATATGTATTAATCATCTTAGCCTTCTTCCTGAGAACAGCCCAGTGCTGTAATGTTGGTTAAATGGTGAATGGTTATAGATATTCTAGTTTCATTCTTAGGAAAACTGGAAAGGAGAACTGAAAATAATGGAGGTGGATTTTGTTGGTAAGGTTGTGAGAATTTCTTGAAAGATAAAAAGACACAGCTCTAAAAGGCTGAGATAGAAAAATTTGACTCCTTTTTTTTTGCATAAGTGTAAAAGAAGTGAGAGGAGTAGCCCAGGGTGAGAAATTGCCTGGCAAGAAGGAATATTGTGTACTGGACCATATATATGGAAAAAAAGAAAAGCTGTTCCACAGGGCCAGTGAAGCACCCTGGGTTCTGTATGAGTGCTGCCAGCTCAAAAAAATCAACATGTTTGAGCCAACAGACATTGAACTAATGCATGAACAGCTATTGCTTCTACAGGAAAAGCTCAGCACAGTCACTTGTGTTTTTCCTAGAAACTGCACTTTCTGGAAAACAGGAGGATTTGGAGCATCTCAAGAAAAACAGGAACACAGGACATCCACCTTCTGCATGGAGAAGGAGAGCCTTGGCTCCCAATGAATGTCTCAAAACCAAAAACTAACCATGGTTGGAATTTTCTCTTTGTGCTTGTTTATTAAAGGGCTTTATTAAAGTCATCAAATTTCAGGAGAGGACTTTGAAAGAAAAATGAATTAAAATGTCTCTAGACTAAATAAAATGCAGAGAGTAAATTCTGGAATTTTAAGGAGCCTAATGATATCTCTAGCTCTATAGAAGATTCATTTCCAGCTATCACAATATTCATAGTTCCTGGTTTGTAGCCTTCACTTGTCTAAGTTTTTGGTTATCCAGTTGTGGCATGAGGCTTTCTCCACAACTGGGACATTTACTGCAAGATAACGCAGCATATTTGAATTGCTGAGAGAAAAGATTTTTTTTTTAACCTTTTTTATTGTTTATCACTTATGCTAAATATTACTTGCTTCCTTTCCATTATGAATAACAAAAATTGCAAACAACTTTCATGACTTACTGACTATATGAGCTGATGCTTGAATGCCATCAGAAATGCAATCATCTTTTTTATGACACACAAAACTTCTTCATTACTATTTCAGACTAAAATATTGGTCACCATGCCTGACATCCCTTTCTGAATATCTATCACTCCAGCTCATACCTAAAAGAGAGCAGTTTTTCCTCACAAAAACTACCTTCTGCTTCCTATCTTGAATTTTGTGGAGCCTCTAGCCTTCCATTCAAACCCAAAACCTCAAAACCTGTCCTTGAAACCCACAACCTGGATGTGCGTCTTCTCAGTGTGATTTCACTGCTCTCTGGATTTTGCAAGTTATGTCTCTTTTTCTGTAGCGATATCTGCCTTCCTTATCCAACCAAGATACCTAAGTAGCTTTTTATACCACACTTTCATTATTCTTGGCAATTGATTCCTATTTGTACATCTAGAATTAATCTTCTTCCTAGTGATATTATTTTGGCAATGTCACCTCTTTTGGCATACCTGTACTGCTCCTTGCTTTGCCTTATTGCATCAAGCATGAAATATTTATTGTTTCTTTCAAAGTTCTGCTCCATTTATCCTCACTTGATCATCATTTCTCATTTAAAAAGTCACATCCCCACGCCATTAAATCAGCCTTCCTTCCTTATTAGTTCAATTTTCAAGCACTGCCTTTCCTAATGCTTGGGAGTGTATTGGACTTGCATGGCAAGGTTTTGGTAGTGGACGAGCTGGGGGAGGGTGGTGTTTGCTTTTATGAGAGGCTGCCAGAAGATATTCTTGTGTTGGTTTCCCACTTCTGGCCAGGAAAGGGTTAATTTTTGCAGTAGTCAGGAGGCTTTTCCCAAGTCAAGTCTAGTTTGCCTGTGACAGTCATAGGTGAGTGATCTCTCCCTGCTATTACCTTTATCCATTAACCTTTTGTTATATTTTCTGTTCCCTGTCCAGCTGAGGAGGTGAGTGATAGAGCAGCTTTGGTGGGCATCTGACATTCAGCCAGGGTCAGCCCACAACAGAGAGGAACTTAATGTGATCAAGATGATTTCATTAAGTGTCTTTGATCCTCTTCGTTTTTGTGACCTCCATTTAGAAAGCTGCTGATGAAGATGACTAAATGATACTTTTATTGTACTTCTCTCATTGTTCGTATTTTTTTTATATATTCTATTGTGGAATTAGAGTGTCTGTGGATTAGGAATTGGATGGTTTTCCCATCTTGTGTTTCTAAAATACCTATAACATCAGAGTCCTAACATTTCCAGGCAAGATCTGAACTATCACCTAACTCATACCATATATCCAAAGGAAAACAAAAGTACAAACAGAAGTCTCTGCCTCAACTGTTTAGAGCCTGGGAGACAAAGACATCATAGTTTTCCCTAGAAATCTAGTCAAAATCTCAGAAACTGCTGCTACATATGGGCAGATCTGGTATTCTGGCTGAATACAGGATTTAAATGTATATTTTACAGTTAAAGTCACATGGGGACCACAAAATAGTATATGTGTGCTTGAGAAACCTGCAGTAGTCCAGACTGGAATGGGAAATTTGCATTATTTTGTCCAATTTGGAAACTAGACACTTCTTTGCCTGATGGGACTCAAACTTCATAAAGGTATTAAACTATTAAGTAATTAGATTGAGAGTAACTGTACCCTTCATGCATGTTAAAGAGAGGATTGTTGGCTGTTAAAAATATCAGTTTCCAGAAGAAACCTCTCAAATGCTCTTGTTCCAGAGTCTCTGCAGTCTTACGTGACCAATAGTAAAAATGAAATAAGAGCCTTTTGCCTTGGCAGCCATAGGGAAACATACAAAGAACCTGTGAAGGGATATATGTTCTGACATCTTTTTTACTTAAAATCCTAACTGCATTAAGTATTTTAAGAGACTAGGTTTATTTTCATATAGACAAATGTGCAGCTTTTCTGGGCCTTTCTTAAATTCTGATGTTGCCCACTTGTCTTGCCCACCTGTAATCCCTGTGTCCTAGCTAATCTAAAAAGTAATTCTCATGTGGCAGCTTCTAAGATAAGGATCTATGCCTTAATTTCTGTATCCTCTGAATAAATTTGTCCTCAATTATCTTGACTATTCTTATGTGAGCTCTTTGACTTTGTGTATGCTATTAAAGCATACTTATACTCCAATAAGCAATCTGTAAAAAATGTATAATTGGATTCTCTGTGTGTTCTCTCTCATTAACTCTGTCTTAAGTGTACTCTGTTGACAAGTTTTTTAAAAAAAACCAAAAACCTATTCTGACAGTCAACCTTGCAAATTCGTCCTTAGATCTGCAAGTCAAATTCTGACACTATTTAAATTCTACAAGTGGATCTTTGTTAATAATGCCTTGATTATTTGTGAGCACCAAAAAAAAAAAAAAGCCAGCCACCACTGCCTAGTTCATATTCTCACAGCTTTGTAGGCACTGGGGTACGGTGCTAAGAAGAATAAAACAGTAAATATACAATCAGTACGATAAGCACATCTCTACATAAATAAGTGTAAATCATACTAACCACATGGAGGAATGAAACATTTAAATGTAAAAGAGTTGTCATTTTAAACATACTCCGTATTTCAGAGGGAAAATTTAGATATTTGTTTGTGTTCACAGTGAAATTAACAATTTTTATGTGACTGCTTTGTAACACTAACTTGCCTAAGTAGTAAACTACCCTGTGAAGTTACATAAAATACTTATTTTTTCTGTAATTTTTTGAAAGAAGATATGTGCATAGGCAAGGTTTTAATAGCAAGAAAAGTTGCTTTATCATATATATTATATAAATTATGTATATAATATCACAAACGAAGGAGACAGAGAAAGAGAGAATTTTATATCTAGCTTTGAACTTCTTTCTGTGTTTTAAAATGCCAGCTGCTGCTGGCAAAGTCTAAGCAATCATCCATCCTTCCCCAGTCCTCAGTACTGCTGGGTTTGAACCAAACCGAAGCTCAATACAAAACCGCACAGGGGCTGTGCTGCCTCGGCTGTTTCCTGCAGGGATTCCTTTGGCTGCTAAGGAATGGAAGGAGCTCTGCATATTCTAGTCCAGCTCCCATCCCATGTTTGAGTCTGTCATGACCCTGACATGCCCCACACCAAGGAACAGGGTAACAGATTGGCTGTAAGGGCATTTGTCCAACAGAATTTTGTGTGGCTTGACAAGAATCCCCTCTCAGCTCTTTCTATTCTGTTTTCTTTCAGGTCTGTGCTACACTGTTAAATAATGCTAGTTTTAATGATCGTTTCAATATCTCTTTTAATTGTTTTTTAAACAAAGATATATATGTGTTCAGTACGTTTCCTGTTCCACTGTATATACAAGTAGGCAAATGAGTAAATGCACAATATATCTGTTCTCACTGTCCCTTGGAAATAGATTCTAATGTTATAATTGCATTTATTCATAGAGTTTCCAGTATCCTTTTGTTTTGATTTATAATACAATATCAAGTATGAATTAATACTTTAGTCTGTCCTGCATTTGTTACCATTCTTTCCACTGGGATCAGCTGGCAGATGAGATTCTCATTAAAGCTCTTGGTTGTATTAAACACTCCTAATGCAAACACTGATAAAGTGCTTTGGGGGAATCTTACACATTAATCTATTTTTTCCCCATTAGAATTTCAGATTATTAAGAAGGGTGGGGGGTTGTGGTTTTTTTATATTAGTATGCTGTTATCTGTTTCATTGTCTGTTTATTAAGCGTCCTTCTATTAACTTCTACACCATGAATAAACTTTTCTGGTAATTTTGATTTTTTTCTAATGGAGGTGAATTGTAATTATTTTTAACGTCCTCTCTAATTTGCCCACATGTTTAAATGTTAATCCTGTGAGATATAGACTGAAAATATTTTTTTTTCTTCTACTGTCAAGGAAATAGAGCTTAAATTATAGTCATTATTTCATTATTTAGACCCTATATTTACATAGTACCTGCTTTGATTTCACAGACTCTGGTAATGCCAAAATAAAACTAGTTTGACAGTACTTGTTAATGGCAGAAACCACAATTTCTTATAAAACATCTTTTTTTCTTCTCTCCTAAAATGAACTAAAGTAAAACAAAACCTCTATTCGGATGAAAAGCAGGCTGCATTGAAGTAACTTAAAAATTGTTGCTAGTTTCAGTGGTCAGAATTTTATCTTTGTTTCTTGTCATCCTGTTTTATCTTATATTCCAAGAGAGCCTAATCCATGGTCATCAGAAATCACTGTAAAGATTCCTGCTGATACGTGGCTCAGAAAGTTTAATATGGCTTTGTGGGTGCCATTTAGTATTTCCCTCAGCTGTTAGCCAAGGAAATGTATGGAGGAGACAATGTATCTTCATGTATATGAACTGAAGTTTGCATTCTAAACCTTAGGTTATGGGATTATTTGAGTTTAAAATATGAACTGACTGCAAGTGAAATGCAATCACATGCATAAGAATCTGGCGGCCGCTAACACACCATAACCTGTCTTGATTTTTAGTGGAAGATGAAAATTATACTGTGTTTGATTAAAAGGGCAACTGTGATTTCTTAAATAGAAGGAATATAATTACCCTACTGGATTTGGACAAACAATTGAAAATTAAAACTCTGTCTCTTATAAAACTATCATGGAGCTTTTAACAACCACAAGTTGTCACTAGCTGGCTTTCATGTGTTCTCTGAAAACAAAGATAGTCTGGCTTTGAGAACACATTAATTTTGCATAGTACGGCTCTTAACACTGGATATTAGTTTAAAAATAGTTTCATCTACAATCTTCAGAGAACTGGGATTAAGAAGTGATTGTATCTCTTGCTGAGGGTTATTTGTGCACCCAGGTATACCACTGAAATTAAATCCACATGAGTATTGAACCTACCTTTTAACTAGTATTACAAGATAAAATACTAATTACTCCAACTCAGTTACTAATATTCCAGCTGATAAGCGTTTGTGCACTTCAGTTCTTTTCTAGGCACATTTTTAAAAAATATTCAACAGGTATAGGAATTTAATCCCAAAGTCATTCAATCCCCTTGATTTTAAATACAAATGCCTCTTCTTCTCCCTAGGAAAATAGTACTTTCTTATGTAGGTCTGAAGGGAAAAAACCCCTCTTTCTGTCATCAAGCCCCTGAGAGTTTTGCACCCACAGGAGCTTTCCATGGAAAGATAATATATGTACTCAACTTGTGAAACGGTCTTCCATAACAGGCACATCTTGCATTTTTATTTCCTCAAAAATTTATAAATATGTTCAAGTGCCGTGTCGCTAGGAGGAAATAGAAATGGATGTGACAAGAACTCCATAAACTTTTCAAAATACAAATTACTAGGGTGAATTCTGAGAAGTTTCTTCATTAATGGAATGATGATTATGCATTTCTAAGGCAGAAGAGAGGTTGCATGGTTAAACAATCAATAGACCAGATGACATTTCAGCTGCACAACTGCCACAAGCAGGTTGCTCACTCATATCATTATGCTTTGTGGGTTTCTTCAGCTGAAAGAGGCAAATTGTTGTGGGATTCCACAGTAGAGACAGAGAGTAAAGTATGTTTTGGCCACCAAATTTTGCAAGCAGTTTATCAGCTGTTAACACAGAAATTGTGGATAGCAGTTCAAAACAGAAGCCTGACAAGCACAGCTGCTCATGTGAAAATGCTTCACTAAGCACATCTGAGAGTTGGAAATGCACAGTGCATTTTTTTTTTGCAAAGAGGCTCTTCTCCGAGTCCTTCAGTGCTGCCTTAGCAGTTGTGTTTCAATGCAAGCTTTCTCTATTTCCTTTTTTTTTTCTTTGTTAGTTTGGTCTCTTTTCTTTCCTCTTGATTTCCTAAGGGGAATAACCTGTCTGGCAGTACTGCCAAATATGTTATAACAAAAGCCCATACCTGTTGTTTTAATTTCAGAATCAAAAGGGTGAATTGGGCCCATACCACTTGATTTTTAGTTGAGGATTATTGAAGTGTTCATGGACAGGAGAAAGTAAATTGACTGACCCAAGTAATGTTGATTAATTGAATAAGGAACTTGTGTGTGAGTTCCTTCAAGTTCCTGAAAGTGACTGATGTCTACAATAAGACTTTTCCATTTGTATTAACATCCACAAAATGGATACTATCCATAAAAGTTATGTGTAGGTATATAAAAATTGAATAAAGGAATGTGATTTCCTTATGATCTCTGTGTCTAATGGTTGCAGTTGAGCAAGACACTGTCAAATACTTAATAGATAAAAACACAGAATTGCTACTGAATGCAAAACACGTGCACACTTTAAAAATGGACAAGATCAAGTGGTAAGATCAGTGATGTACTATCCCATCCTTTTCTTTTGTATAAGAAAAGAAATACAAGTTTTTAACATTATGTGCAATAAACTGGCCAAGGATATTTTTGATGCTAAATATTCCAGTGTAATATTAAAGATTTTTTTTTATTATTTTCTAAAGAGCTGAAATTCCTCATTTTCAGGGTTTTTGTTTTGGTGTTTTTGTTTTTTGTTTGTTTGTTTGTTTGTTTTGTTTTTCAGTTAGAACTATAACTATAGGGTACAGAAGGAATCAAAAGGTTCCGTTTGAAACAAAAATTTCCAATTTGGAATAAATTTGAGTTGGACAGCAATATCTGAATTGTTAATCTCATCTTCTTCAAACCAACTCCTTGTGGCCTCTAAGATATGTCTTACAGACATGTCTTTTTCTTCACTCATGTCTTACTAGTAAGGTAGATGGTATTCATAGAAATTTAAGTATACATTTCTTTCTAAAGCTGAATAACATTTTCCATTGCCTTTACTTCATTAGTTTATACTGAAATATATTAAATAGTACAGACCTTTTCTAGAATATTTATTTCATACTGCCTTTGAAAATAATGGGCTTTGTTTGCTGGATAGCCATCAAACAATTTTGATGGAAAGTTCTGTTTTGGTTTATAAATTTTTCAATTTAATTAAGCCCATATGTTTAAATTATTAGCTATTTTATATGTTCTTAATAATTGTATATAGTATTTATTTCTTCTTTTTTTTTTTCATTTTTGAGACATTAGTCTGGGGATCACATTTTGATCATTGAGTGTGGGGAAAAATATCATTACAGAGCTGTTAGGATGAGAAGGAAAAACATGTGTTTCACAGACTTTAGGTTAATTAAGGCAAGCAGAATGTAATTACCTACTTCAAGTTTGACCAAGAGAACATTATGAGAAATACTATACAATTTTTAACGACCACTTTTGTTTGGCACCTTGTTTTTATGTTTTATCTGAAAGATGAGATCTCTAGCAATAGGGTTCCATCTAACGTGATGCCTGGACAGTACTAATACTGTGAAAAATTTTCATTTCCTGTATTACTCACTAACAGTATCTCCTTTAATACTTTAGAGGTCCACAGAGGTCTTCCTTCCATCTGTATACAGACTAGTCTGACCTCATTAAATTCAGGGGTTCTTGTGTGATTACAATTTAAACCTGTTTTTCTGCAGCACTACAGATGATTACATTACCTTTCACAGCCAGGACTCTGAAATGGAGCAGCACTCTAGAAAAAGCACCCACTTTTGAGGACAATCTATGGTTTGACTAGCATGGCAGTTCAGGGCCAATGGGGTGCCAGGAGTAACTCTGTAATAACCCTCTGCACTAAACCCTGATAGCAGAGCAGAAGAAGGAGTAGATTCATTGTTGGTGTTTAGGCATTCCTTCCTCACATTGAAGGGAGAAGGTAACAGGGGTACAGTGTTACTGGGAATAAATACAGTTTTGGATCTATACCTTAAATATTGGCAAGGATAGACATGCTGCCTGGAAAGCAGAATACTCTGTACTATCCTTAAGTCTCGTTGAATCTTTTTCAGTCTGCCTCCCTCTTGTTGTCTGTCTGCTCAATGGACAGTATGTCTAACTGAAATTTTATGGTTAAGTCAGAACTTCAGCTCTCTGCTTGCAGCTCTAAGTCAAAGTAGGTGAAATCAAACAAATAAGCAAAATATTTTTTGTACAGCTGGTGCACAATTTTCAATTGAAATGTTATAGCTATTTCAGTTAAAATGTACAGGAATTGTCCTTTTATAGAAAAAATAAATTGATTATTTTTATGCCAATTTTGATCTTCACTTGAAAGCTTTTACAATGTTTTTATTGAAAACATTAAGATGGTATTACGCAAGTAGTTATAGAAATGCTTCAACTTGCTCTTTCTCAAAATCATCCTCTGAATTGTGTCAATAATGTTTTGTTATAAAACTTCAAGAAACATTTGAAGATATGATTAAATTCTGTCTTGAGTACTGCCCCCATAAAGGTCAAAGGCTCTGTAGTAAGATTTTTTCCTGCCCTCATATTCCTTTTTACCTGTTCTTTTGCTTATATCTACGTCGAAAATTTTTCCTACTCTTCCTATGAATCTTAGTCTTTGTAAACTATCTATGGGATTACTCTTGCAAGAGAAGGGTCTGGGCATTGATCTGACAAATCCCTACTCATATTGGTAAGTTTATTCATATAAGAATATCTTCTCAAATCAATCCCATTTTTTGTGACGATAAATTACATAGGTATTCATCATAAAATGAATCTTCATTTTTAGAAGTTACAAAATGGAAACAGGATTACATTCTACAGTAATAGTGTTTTTCTGTCAAACTATTTTATTGTCCTTTCAGTCCACGAAACTTTAGTGCCATTTCCCAGGAGAAAGCCTTCAGCAAAGTGGAGACACTTCAGAGCACAGCTAGGTACAGAATACAAGAATTATAAACTGTCATAAATGTCAGGACGTATTGTAATCAGCAGCACAGTAGCTGTGCCTGGAAACCAGCCATTTATACTAAGGACTTCTTTATGGTCTGGTAAATTGCATTAAATTTAAACAAGATTGTAATGACATTTTATACAAAATAATATTTTAATAATCCAAGACATTGCCAGTTTCATGGGAATTACATTTTCTTTTTTTTTTCTTCCACATTATCTTTCTATCCTTTACTTTATTCTCAGACTTTAATTTTATCGTACATACCAGCACATCCTCTCTTTTTCTGTTATACATAAACACTTCCTTGCACACTCCTTTATAACATCAGCACTCTGAGTTTAGACTCCCATGTGCTAGTTCCGCACCAGTGTGACTTCATTAACCACAGTGGAGTTTCCAGAAGTTCAGATGACTGCACAGAAGATCAGAAACTCAGTAACTTTACAATTATTTAACTGGTGTATAGTTTAGTTTTCAGGTGTATGAAAACTAAAGCTCCAAAAATAAAGCAACCTCTATGCACGGTAAGGAAGCAAAGTCAAACAACAGCAGAAAATCAATGTGTTAAAAAAAAGAAAAGAGTATTTCTGAAAGAGAATAATTAAACAAACAGAAGTTAGAACAATATGAAGGAATTCTACATTTCTCTATAGAGAAATAAGACAACACACAGGAGGCAAAACTCTTACAAATAAATAATTAATATTTAACCATTTAACCAATAATCAGTATGTAGTCTGATATACGTAATCTGTGCAGCTACATTTACCCATGTTGACAGATTAATTGCCATTCTGTGGCAGACTCTTTTTTTCTCTCCCTCTGCCTTCCTCTTTTATTCTGTCTCCCCTACCCATCCCTGCTTCAGTTCATTTTCTGTTACATGCCTTAAACTTACATCCATCTTTTCTGTTGTTTTTGACACTTTCTGTAGCCAGGTAATGGTGAGCACAGGTAATATATTATTTATTTATTGAGCATTGTGCACACTGGGAGGCAAATTAGTATTCTGTCCCTATCACTCACTGCTAGACACTGCATGCACTTGGAACACATTACCACATTAGACCAGTTGTGAGGCTTTAAATTAGATTTGTGACTTGAAAGTTTGAATAAGAAAACTAATAGAACACAAAACGAAGCAGAGGGAAAATGAGATTAATTATCTACAACATTTGGAGTGAACTGCTGCTGATGCACTGTGTTGTAGCAGGCTATTTTTGTGCTACAAACATGCCTTAATTTTGCCAAGATTAAGCTACTTGAATGGTTGTGAAAACACATTTATTTACAGTTTCTAATATACTAGACTTATTTTTTAAATTAAAAATAGATATTTAAAAAGTGTTGTATCATTTTCCCTTCTGTTATTTTGCTTCACTATTTTGAGATAGGATGAATTGTGAGCACCACAGGGACCATAGAAAATAACAGTGGAAATAAAAATTTGAATCCTAATGCTGAATTAGAGGAAAATTAGGTAAGAATTTTTAATGTAAATGTGTTCATTTTGTGTCATGTTAACAGTATAAGATAAAATTATGTATTCAGTGAATGCATCAATGCAGTTTTTGTACAGGCAACTGTACACACAATGCAAAACCAGATAATTTTTTTCACCCTTTCCATTTTCCTTCTCACCCATATGAAAGACTGTCTCACATTCAGTATGAAAAAATAGTAAAGACTAACACTGGCAGTAGCCAAATTGCACGTTTACAAGTCTGATTTATCATCACCTCTGCAAAGGCTGAGCTCTCATTTCATTTCTAAAACCATTTCCCAGTGATTTAGGCAATTCAGGTAGACTGAGACAATTCACCTGCAAAGAGTATTGAGTTCAGGGACCTATAGTCTTACGTCACGAGCGTTTCTTTTACTTGTTCCTTCTCCTTTTCTTACTTGTTCCTTACTTCTTTTCTTATTGAGACTGCTGATATTTAATAAAGGCAAATTTATGGTAGAACATCAAAAATGTTCAAATAAACCATAGCCTGCCCCAAATGAATTTCATCAATTTTGCTGTATAGTATTCCCTCTTCAATATTTGTACATGTTTTTCTTTACATAAATAGCCTTCATCTACTGTAAACATTTATTTTTTACTATTTCCATATAATTTATTTCTTCTAATTTATTGGATCAGAAAAATATTTTCTACTGTGTTTGGCCTTTTAGGAAGCATGGCTAAATGAATATCTAATTCCCATGCCTATACAAAAAGAATACGTATTAAAAAGTAGTGTATAACCCTGGTGTAGTTTTAAAATTCAGTATCTGAAACTGGAAGAGAAGTTACGTATGAAGAAAAATGAGATAAAATCTCTTTCTTTTTATATTCATATATGCACAGATACACTGACTACACCCACACATATATATGTATGATCGAAATGTGTTTAAGATACTTTGTCAGGTGTCACAAACACATACTTTTTATTAAAAAAATATTTACTTTCCTAAAAATATATGAGTTATAAAGAAAGTTTGTTGCATCTTTCTGTTGCTGTATTTTGAAAGAACAAGATATAGTTAAAAAACGGAGGAAGTAATGTGCAAACAGTGATAGCTAAGGAATTCAGACAGTTGATATGGGTAGCTAAAATAAATATGTGTGAAAAATATATATATGTGTACTTCTGTTCTGATGTATGTACCTCAGAACCACAACTAGTGACATTTACTGATACTGATATTAAACAGAGATGGTAAAATCACGTACCATGATGCTGAAAAGGCAGAATTATTTAATACATGTTTATGTTGGGCATCAGCAGGAAAACAGTAACAATAAAAACAAAAACCCCTTGGAGAAAGAAGAATAAATATCAGATTTGATATTGATAATTATATTTATCACAAAGGGTAATATAAATTTTTATGAAGTTAAGCATTTATTTAAATGCAGAACTAGAACACTCGGACCTAAGAACACCTAAGGAATTATCCACAAATGTCTGTGAGCTGTTTAAAATAGACGTTTTCAAACAGAAACAATGGAAAACTCACAGAGGGTTTCAAAACAGCTGAACTGGTGTACTGGTGTTTTAAAAGGTTACAGGAGGGGAAATTAAAGGACAGCTGGGTTGATATCAATGTCAGACAGTTATCAAAAAGCTGGCATGGATGTAATCAGTAAATAATTAAGAGTCGGTAACATTCAAAATTAATGTCAGCCAAAGCAGTTTAATGGAAAATCAGCATTCTTATACAAACTCTTTACTGTTTTCTATGAGATTACAAGGTCGATTGATAAAGGTCAGTTTGCTGAATAAAATATTCAGGCTTCTGTAGGGCACTTGGTTTCACATCACATGACTTCATGGTTTAAAAAAAGATCTATTGTAAAAGGAAGGCATCCATATTACAAGTACATATAATTGTCTCTACTACCAAGTTGCAGTAAGAAATTAGATGAGAAATTATTAGCCACTATGGATGCAATTTCTTGTGATTTTGTGAATATATCTCAGCCCAAGGTTATTCAGTGTCTGTATTGGTAGTTTAGAATAAAATATAAATGAACAGCGAGTAAAATTACTGAAAATACCAGAATAGAAAAAATGGCAATCAATAAATAAAGAGGTAAGCCAGGTAAACACATAAAGGTGAGACATTTTAGTAGAATGAAGTACATTTTAACTCTTTACTTTTTAAGATGAAGGGGTGAAAGGTTGTGTCAGAATAAACATCAGATCACAATAATGTGATTTGAGCTGATCTAACAACTAGGTGCTTATCCAAGCTGCACTCTCCCTAGGCTATGAAAAACAAAGAGTTTCTCTTTTACCTGTGCACTGGAAAGTGAGGTTGATTCCTTCCTCTACGGCTTCCAAGAAGTAGAATGAAGGAAGAATATGTAGTAGAGGATACAGCTGGCAATTTGACATACAACCTTTATAGTTCCATGGCATTTGCCACCTATAACCCTGCCTTCCCTGCTGTCACTGATTACAGCTAACATGATCTTCCCAAGGTTTTCACTCTAATCTTTATTTCTAATTTTGCCTCTCACTTTGTACCTTCTTCTTTCATCCTCATAGGTATCTTCATTTCAAGTCCACATGTGAAACCTCATGTCAGTACTGCTCCCAAGGTAATTAACAGAATTCATTTAGCCAGATATCATTTAGAAATTAAGCTTCATCACCAGCTATGCAAGAAGAAAAGTAGTATTTCTGCACCACGAGATTATATTAATGATGCTATTATTTGACTACTATGACAAGTTCTGGTGCTTGTACTTTAGAAAAAATGTTACAATTTTAGAAGATTTTGAAAATGAGGAAGGATGAAGAAAATGGCTCATGTGAAGAAGCTGCAAAAGCTCCATGTATTGAATTTCTTCAAGGACATGACTTCATCACAATCTACAAATGCCTAGCTGAGAAACTTTGTGGCATTAAGCAAAATGAGACACAGTGGTTTGAAGGCAAAGTTAGGTAAATTAGACTAGATATAAAGGTCATTTCAGAGAGCTCTAAACAGAAGAACTTCCCTAGGAAAACAATGGCTTCTCTATTGAGTTTAATTACAAAACTAAGCTATTAAAAATAAATAAAGTCAAAAAGAAGTTAGCAACATGGTTGCTAAGTGTGGTCTGTATTACATAAAATAAAAAAGATTAAGTTACTGTAGCAGTCCTCTTGGTTTTAAAATCTTAGCAATTCTCTATATACAGCCTTTCCTCGCTTTTGTATGGCTGGCACTTTTTAGTTAATGGCTAAGAACATTGAGACAGACACTTGACAGAGCATCTGAACACCTACAGTGCATTTTCTATGGAATTTGGAAAGTAATCTGAAGAAATTTTCCAGAAATATGCTTCTGAACTGGTACTGGTACTCAAGGTGAAGAAGCCTTCTTAGTTGTAAGACAGTCCTTCTCTGAGCTCAGTGTTTATGTGCTTTCATCCTGCATCCATATGTGCTTTATCCAGGAGATAAACAAACCAGCCATTTTTGAGAAAGGGTTGCTGGGTATCTGCTGTAGCTCTGACACCCATAGTAAATTGGACAGCTGGCCACTCTAGATGACTTAATCACCCATGCTAACTTCAGAATATGAGCTTTCTTGGCTCTGGATTGGCCCATACTGGGTAATTGTTTGGTGTAGTCTTGATGATCTGTAATGTTTAATTTGATCCCAGGACCATTTTCCAGAGCAAGACACATTCACTCCTTGACCTTCTGGTTAGAAACAGATCAGAGAAACACCACTATGATACAAGGGTAGTTTGGATTATTTTCATCACTCATATTAAATTTTTCTTATTTTGCATGAGACTAAATGGGGTTCATATGGAATTCCTCAAAAAAGTTAAGAGTTATGCAAATCGGAGACTATTTGAAAACCCTTACCCAGCATGCACAGACTCTCACTGAAGGAAGAGGCCAACTCCCACCTGGCTACAACCAGGATGGCTGTAGAGAGCAAAAAGGTCTTTCCTGAGCCTCCTTTTCTCCAGGCTTAACCACCCTAGCTGCCTCAGCTGGTTCTCATAAGACTGACTCTCTAGACCCTTCACGAGCTTTGTTGCGCTTCTCTGGAACTCCAGCATCTCAATGTCCTTCTTGTAGTGAGGGCCCAAGAAATGAGCACAGAACTTGAGTTGTGCCTTCACCAGTGCCAGGTACAAGGGGACAGCTGCTGCCGTGGTCCTGCAGGCCACACTATTTCTGATACAGGCCAGGCTGCCATTGGGTTTCTTGGCCACCTGGGCACACATTGGCTCATGTTCAGCTGACTGTCAACCAATATCCTGAGGTCCTTTCCACTGGGCCTCTTTCCAGCCACTCTAGTGATGCAGTAGTCTTATTATCGTCAAAGGCAACAAAATCTTGCCAATCCCAATGTTCTCTTTTCTGTGCTTGATTCGTCTGCTTACCCATCCTTGAGGCTTTGTCTGCTAAATCAGCTACAAAAGTTACTGAAGAACAAAGCCCACTTAGCTTCCAATTAAGATGCAACAAAAATCAGAATGATTAGATAATTCTTAACACCATTTCAGATGGAAAAAGGAAAAAAAAAAAAAAACAAGGGAAAACAAAGAAAGAATCTTAAAATATTAAAAAATACTAATAGTTTAAGAATAAGATATTTAAATTTTTCAGATGAGATTCAAAAAATAAACTTAGATCATTCTGTAGCTCTGTCCTCCAAGAGTCTTTAATTTGGGCTTGCCAAATTATTTTTGCCCAACAAATGCATTTTAGATGTGAGTGACTGAAAAAGAGAGTGGTTTGATAGCTGGTGGCTAAATACCTGCATAGACTGGGAAGAAGAATACAGCATCCACCTTCTACTTTTCTGAACATATGGTGATGTGAATCAAAAGACCTTATTTAAAAGGGAAGTTAAACTTCAGTCTATGTCACAGAGTAGGTAAAAAAGAGATTTGTCGTTCTATTCTCTCAGGAAAGTAAATGAATTAATGAGCTAGACAGTAAAAAAGAGGTCCTTCCATCTCTGTAATATTTTTAGTGTGTCCTCTAATGACTTTTATTCTTTGTTTCTAAATCCAGTTATTGAGTTTAGGCTTTTCTTTGTTGCCGTTCTTTGTTGCCGTTCTTTGTTTTATTTTATTTAGATTTAGTTGTTTAATAAAAATAGGATTTTTTAACTATCTAAAAGGCACAAGACTTAGCATGTACGCCCATCCAATTTCTTTGTTAATCTAATTGAGCTCATGAATATACGTGCTGATAGACACGTAGCTATGTATATATATATACACATATATGCAGCTATACATTTCAAAGGCCTACAAAAGTTTGTAGGTAACTACAAATCTGTAATTAAAGAACACCCTACGATGTCTCAAATTATTTTAGTTCTTGGTTTAGTCACATTCCAAAAGTTAGACCCAACAGCTCTTTTTCTCTTTTTCCACATGAACAGAAAAATAGTGAGAAAGTCCTAGGAAGAGCTTGTGAGTATACACTACAGAAGAACATTTTGACTTTCAGGTATAATCGTTCAAACCACAAACAAAAAGGCAGCTAGGAAGTCCTAAAACTGCTAATAATGATGAAAGGGAGTACTAATTTAATAGAAAATGTAGTATAATATTGTGAGGAAAAAAAACACCATCAGTGGTATTTATATCTTTTATATATTAGCAGACGTATTGGAGACATAGAGATAGAGAACTGACAGTCATGGAACTGTAAATATGGAGAATAACCAGGAGAATCAGAAAAAAAGGGAGATTAAATTGTTCATTAAAGGTAGGATAACAGTATACAAATTACTGCTTCAAAGAGTACAAGAAAAGGGCACTTTTATAGTATAAAGTATATTAAGGAAAAAGAATATAGTTCCATTTTCTGAAAACCATGCAAGAGTTTCTCAGTTACAAAGCTGTGTCAAATGTGTAATAGGGAAGCTTTTATTGCTTAAATAATTTAAAACAAGACCAAATAACATACTTTGAAATGATATTGTACCAGGAGGAGGATGAACTAGTAGACCTTACCCTTTTAAGATGTCTCTGTCACTTCAGCGCTTTATCCTAATCCATTTAATTAGTTATGAAAACATTAATCAATAGGCTCTTTTCTGCTAGTTCAAAAACGGGAGCTTCTGAAACAGTTATTATAAAAATGCTATATATATAACACCCATAAAATTTCTATTTTTGTTTTAATAGATCGTACTACACTCTTATTAAGTCTTTCCTCAATTTTTTTCTTCTGAACTGAAGAAATTCTTAGCATTCTTTTGGGAACAGTATCAGGTCAGTATTACAACCGTGGGAGTGTCTACAGGGCTTTCTGTGGATTGTGACCTCTCCTTTTTTTTTCCACTTTCAAAAATTTTTTATGAATTAAAATATTAACTTTGAAATAAGGATCAGAGTTTCTGCTGTTCCTAAGACAAGCAGTATGTTCACACTACACTATATCATTCTTATTTCTCTTTAAGAAACAGTGGCACCAGAAAGGATATGATAGGATATATCCACATGGCTGAACTTGCCTGTTAATGATGATATGAGAAATGGCAAAATGTCTTTGAGAACATGAAGTAGCAGTGTGTGTACAAGGGTAAAATTTTATACAGGAATATGTTGGAAAAAGGGTCCGTGGACTCCGGCGAGGGGAGGAATTGCAGTCCAAACCAATATGGTTGATAAAAGCAAGCTCCCTTTATTAGCACTCCAAAGGCACTTACATAGTATACCAGCTTGTTAACTCTTAAGTGGCTTAAAAATTATCAAAGCGCATTTCTGCTTCTACATAATTGGACTACATTGGCAAGCTTCTACAGTTATGATTAAAAGAATTCAGAGTTTAGCCTCCCTCCTCCCAGTCAGCACATCTTATCTGCACAGCTGCATCGCTTCAAAACTCCCTTTTTGTTTCCCAGGCCTGTTTCTCACAGAGGGATTTTTCTCATGCGGAGTTTTTCCTCACACAGGCCTTTTGCTTGCAGGCTCTTGCTTGTACAGTTCTTTTATTGATCCCATAATTCTATCAATGATCCATGCCCCTGATCCTCTAACCATTCTTCAATAGGAATCCATTTGCATTGGAAACTGGTTTTGGGTGAGAGAAAGGAAGATTATTAAAAATGGGATATAGACAGAAGGACACATATTAGTGCTGCTAGAACAACTAAGAAGAGAAAAAGATGTGCAAGTCAGTTATTTAATATTATTGGGGTTTGAGAGGGACATCTGAATTCCAAAGAAACCAATATTATCTCAGATGTATTATAAACAGACAACTTTAACGGCAAAGCACCATTAGTCCTGTATCATCTTCATGTTAATCTTCATATTGTATGCTTTTGCTTAACAGTACTTTCAGTTGGCTTTTCAATATTTTTAAGAGCAATCATTTCTAGCAATGACAGTGACAACCACTATAAAGTACCCATTTTTCTTCCATTGAACTAATCATGAAAATAGTTTAGCAGAATACATTTAAAGAGCTAGTTTTTATGATTGTGGTATTAACAAACACTGACACTTCTGCCTAAAACTATTCTTATTTTTACATATCTGTAGTGGTTTGGTTTGAAATATCCATTACTTATTTTCCCTCGTGAGATAAGAATTAGGAGAAACAAAGCAGGCACAAAACTTAAATGAATATAAAGAAGTTTATTAACAGACCTAAAAGAAGGAAAAAAAGTCAGACTAAACCTTCAGAACACTTCTCTTCTCCTCAGCTTTTTCCCTTCTCCCACTGACAATGTAAAAAGACAACCCCTGAGATTTTTTCAGCCAGTTTACCACCTCTATAATAATCTCTTTTTCAGTTCACTTAGGGAGAGGAGTCTCTCTTGCTCATGCTGTGGAGACATCTCCACAAGAAACAGTTCCCTCATGGCTTCAATGTCACAACGAGACAGCTGCCCGGGTTGTTTCTCTGCTCAGATGTGAGAGTCCCTTCCCTCGTCTTACAGCTTTCCCCACAACTGCTTTCTAGGGTCCAGTCTTAAGCTACGGGGGTACCATTTTAAGGTTGATCTGTTCAGAAACAAAGGTTCTCTTCACCTATCTCTGGGAGCATCTTCAGCTCCTGGAACAGAGGCCCTCTTCCTCCCCTGGGAGCAAGGGTCACTTTCATCTCTCTCTGTTCAAGCTTCTCATCAAATCACAACTACTTCAACATTTGCTTATTCCAGCACAGGTACTTTTGCTCACAAGTACAGTTTGAATGCTCCACCCCCCCATGCTTTCATGAAATTACAACAGGTACTCTGATGTGTCATAGTCCATCACCATAGCTTTACAACAGAATTTCAACTTCTAGGTTTGAAGCATCTCTTCTCTCCCCTCTCTCGGGGTTTCAGCTCTTCCTTCTTCACTGACTTTGGTGTCTTTATGGTGTTTTCTTCACGTGCCCTCACCCTTCCTTTTCTTTTGGGAGGATTGATGTCTGCTGGCTTCATCTGTTCTGGAGAATCTTACGGCACTAAAAGTGTTAATCTCACCCAGGCCTTGCAGCTGGAATTCGCTTATCGCTGTTGGTCACACGATCTTTGCTGGGCAGTGGCCTCAGATGAATTTTGGCCGCACTGGGTGAGGGCCGGCCTGGCCTGGCCGCGCTGCGGGGCCGCCTGCAGGAGCAGGGCCGCGGGTGGAACAGGGCCACGCGGCTCCAGGGTGGCTGTCTCCGGGCCAGCCCAGGCCGCACTGAGGGGGCTGTGCCGGGTGTCCAGCGAGCAGAAGAGGCTGAGATCTTCAGCCAAGCCACGCCACGGCTGACCCGGCCGGGCTGCGCAGAGCAGGGCCTGGCCAGGACCCGCTGGGCCACGCCATGGTCCCCCAGCTACCTGTCCGAAAGCTGGAAGCAAGAGAGCTTTTCCCGGGGTTTGTTCATTCTTAAATGTGGATCACAGAGGCGTGTCAAGCTTCTCAAGTGGCTTAAAAAAGTTGCCAATATTCAAACTAGCCAGTTGATTGGTTCTATTGGGTCTGGAGGAAGCTGTAAGCGCCTCTTTGCAAAGAATCACTTCCATGACTGATGGAGCCCTCTTTAACTAAAAACCCAAACTATGCTAAACCATGACAATACTAAAGGAAATCTGAATGAATAGGTTAAATTTCAATTAATCATATAGTTAAAAATGCTACTCTGCTAAATATAAGGTATAAACAAATGTCTTCTTACTCTTTATTTCATAATTATGTTGTATTGTCATACATTTCCAGCTGTATAACAATTAAAAAATGGATTGAGAGAAGAATTTAAGGCATTAGTCTTTTTGAGAATACATGCCAAATCAGATATTGACACTCCAAGAAGGGCCTTAGGCTGTTCTAAATATTATTAACGACTCTTGTTAAGTTCAAAGATCTTTTGATGAGTCCTGCATAGGGATTGGATGTTCACCTGCTAAATTGGAGATTTGAAAATGAAAGTTTGGATTGGGAAATTGTGAAGATATTGCCAAGTGATACTTTAATCAACATTACAGTTATTATTTATAAAGTTTTTGTGAAGTTCTGTAAATAAAAAGAAAACTTTCAGAAATATTCCTAAGAAAAAACAATATTTATATGAACAGGTATGAGAGAAAAGTTGCTCATTACTTCATAGTACTCACTGTCTTTGCACTGCTTTGGCTGACAGTGATAGCAAAAACAACAGTATGTTTTTCTGCAGAGGAGACTCTCCATTTTCGGCAGACTTTGCCAATAAATTCAAAAGTTAGAAGCTTTGAATCAGGGTCACAGCCAGGATTAAAATCTTGGTGCTTCAGCTACAAAGAAAATACTGAATAACAGTTTCAAATTAGCTTTCTCATAAAATGGTGATGTTAAAACTATAGTGGACCATCAGCTGTGAAAATCAGACTTTTAGAGTCAAAATGTTAGTTTACTTTTCATGAATCAATTTTGATCCTGAAATAAGTAGGCACCTTTCCAGCTCAACTTACTGAGAGTGACAGCCCTGGTCTATGATTAGGCACACTGGTCAACATTCACTGTAGCAAAAATAACTGAGATGCCCAAAACAGGTGAAGTCCAGTTGCTGTTCACTTTCTCAAATGCTAATAGTGAGAGAGATGGGAGCTTTCAGCAGGCATTTTGTGAGGGTGCCTGCACACTCCCTTGGCAGATAGCCAGGATAATTTAAAAATAAAAATGTGAGTGCACATGGTGTTTATGGAGATTGAATGTAGTCAAAATGGTCTGGAGGGTGTTTGCACTGAAAATGCTCACGTTAAGGGCTTAACTCCAGCCCAGACAGGGCAGCCCAGCCTGTACCCAGTACAAAGGGGTACTGGGGAAGGGCCTGTACCCCAGTGAGATGTCACATGTGACCAGCACTCAGGGCCACCTCACTTCTAGGTACAGGGGACCTTGTGGAAGGCTTTGTCACATAGAGCTGGAGGGCTCACATCTCTCACAGGAGGTGAGCAACTGGGAAACCTGTACTGCTGGAGAGGGATGCCAGTGACCTCTGGCTGCAGTGTAGGGGAACTCTAGGAGGGCACAAAAATTTTGGAAGGTTTAGTTACAGAAGGGTGTTTAGAAACTTGTAGGAGCTTATTAGCATTTTGAAAGTGTCTAGAATTGTGGTTTAACTGTTGTATTACCGATATTGATCCTGAATATATAGCTCACTGATTTCTGGATAATTACATGTCATTAATAAATCACTAAACTGCTTTGATCTTAATTTAGTTTAAACTATTTGAACTGAGCAATTTTTCCCAGCAACACGATTCAGGGTGTCTAAATGTTGAAATACCTTCAAGAGTTTCTGTTCCTCTCCTTTACAGCAATAGTTTTTGACTGTTCTAACTTAGGAGCCTTAGAAAATAACATTGAAATATATCTGAGTTAATGCAACCAGCAACAGAATCTGAATAGGTATCTGCATTGCAGGGAATGAAGCTGCAAGACTCCATCCACATATTAAAGAAATTATCACAAATGGAACAGCAATCCCTGGAGCAGGGACATTTAAATGAGAGAAACTGGGGTTTAAAATCTTGTTCTGGAGAGCTGTACTGTTTCCAACAGGGAAAGATGGTTGCTAAAAGCTCTCAAACTTTGTTGAAGCTACTAAGCAATGATCAGGAAAAAACTACAACGTCCTACCAATGCTGTGTAAGCGTTCAGCTTTTCTTGTTTTGTTTTTGTTTCTGTTTTCTCTCCAAGGGTTGAAGAAGGACTGGATGATCATAAAGATGTGATAACTTATGGGCTATTTTTTGCAAAGCGAGGGCTACAGGCAAGTGTCCAGACATCATGAAGGTGCTTCTATTTTACATAGATCAAAGAAAAGAAACAGAAGAATTAGGTAGGACAGGCTGTAAAGGGACTGAATAAACAAATAATTTCAATTATCTCATACAAATTAAGTAGGTCTGGTCTCAGTTAGGGCATGTAGCCAGAGAAAGAAGAGGTTCAAGGGCCTTACACAGAGAAAAAGGTCTGTTAATTATGAGGTCTGGCAAAGGATCTTTTCTTTCAGATCACTGCAAGCAAATAACTCTTAGTGTTTCCCTTACTTATTTTTATTTTACACTTTCATGGTGCTACACAGCCATTCAAATGAAATTAGGCAACAAAACCACTTTATGCAATGGTCTCTTTTTTTTTCCTCGTAGTCTGGCTATCAACATCTTGCGCAGGAAAACAACAGGCATGTTGCCCCAAGCTCTACCTGCTGTACACAGAGAGCCAGCCCTCCTCCCCCTCTGCTGTCACTCCTGCTGAGACTAACAGCAACCATGTGTCATCCCAGCTCCTCTTAAACTCGTTGATTCTCCTGAGAAGATCCACCTGTCTCTGCAAATCTGTTAACTGATTGTCTCCTACCATAACTAACTGACAACACGTAATACATTCTCTTACCTGTTTCTTCTTAATATTCTTGTACACTGCATATACAATATGCACCAAGTGCAACTGGTGTCATAGCAGATGGATAGAGCAAAAACTGTATATATTAAAGGAGAAAAAATCATGGGGATTTTTTGTCCATTTTTTTTCCTCTTCTAGGTAAGCAAGACACTTTTTCTATCTTGTTTCCATTCAAAGCCCCTTGGCACCTAAACAAGATAGAACAATTTTAGACATAGATTTCTTTTTATTTATTAAATTTTAAAGAAGAACAGTAGCTTTTTATTGCTCATATTTTTCCATAACTATTACATTTCTATTCTGCCAGAAAGACTCACTTCTATCTGCCAATCGGTGTCAACAGCCAATCTCATCAATGTAACTGGACATTTATTTCATGAAATTAACTTACATTCTGGTTAACATTATTGATTATGACAAGTGATACTGTAGGATTACTAACTGGGTAACTTCAAACATATGGAAAATCTCATTTCTGATTTCTCAACAATGTGGTTATCCAGGAGAGAAAGTCACAGTAGAAAAGGGTGTAAAGTGTAAGAGTCATTGAAATATAAAATAATAATTGCTGCTCTACTGGTACCTTGATATATAATTAAACAATACATATTTAAAGAAGTCTCAGATTGCATATCCCCATGGCAGGCAACTACTTCCATGGGGAGCGTTTCATAAATGGAGGAAATTAACGGGCTAAAAGCCAAATTATCACAGACACTGACAAAAGCAAGGGAAAAATCAGTGTGAAGGATAATACTCCAGGCTTGACTTGTTTCATTATACTTAGCCATTACAGAGAGGCTCTCAGGTCACTGAATGATTTGTTCTGCAATACCTGTAACTGTGCACAATAGGCTAAGTGAAAGGCAGTATCCATCATAACTTTAAATTGCCTTGCTTTTGTCAGTTTGTGCTGTGCCTTTAACATTATTTAAGTATACTCTGGGGAATATTGTTATTAAAGACAGATTATTACCAAATTACTCAACCTAAAAGAACCTAAAAGAATATACCTAAAAGATCAAAAAATGCCAGGTGTGTACCTTATTATTTGAATCTGAGTGACTTATCTTGCACATATATTGCAATGTCTATTAATTTGTTTGACAGACATCAGCTGCAATATTAAAGGAAGGAAGCTGGCCAAAGAGGCATGGGAAAAATATTGAGCAGCAAAGCATGTTGGTGTTTTTTTTAGTTTTGGGTTTATTTGGTTGGTTTTTTTAGGTTTTTTTTGGGGGCGGCATAAATAATTATATTCTCCCTGTCCCACTTTTGCTTTAATTAAAATATTTACTATATAAACAGAATGGGAGTCTGTTTCAGGACTGTGATGAATGATGACACATGGACTGGTGGATAAGTGCACACTCTGTCAGTCTCATCTTTAGAGTGTGGAGAGTAGCCTTATGATTTTGACATTAAACCTACAAAATTCTTGAACTAATATGAAGACATCATGGAGTCAAAAATTCTAAAATTAATTGTTTAAAAAATCAGGATCTGAATCTAGCAAAGATACTGAATGTTGCACTTTTCTGACGGTGGATTCACAGTGGGTTTCATACATGGACATGGACACAGACACAGATATGAACACAGAAGTATGGACAGTGCCTCCAAGTACAATTTCAGGAAAGCTGAGGACTTAAGGTAGAGCTTAAACACCATAAAAAAAGAGTAGATGTGAGAGTAGTACTGCAGCCTTCGAGCTACATGTTCTGTTTAATAGCTTAATGTGAGTTCTAGTTAATATCTTTATTAATTATTTGGACAAAGGGATCAGTCAGTTTGCAAGTGACACCAAGTTGTGCAGGAGCGTTGATCTGCTGGAGGGCAGGAAGGCTCTGCAGAAGGATCTGGACAGACTGATCAATGGGCTGAGGCCAATTGGAGGAAGATCAAGGCCAGGCGCTGGGTCAAAACAACCTCCTGTAATATTATGGGCTGGGGGAAGAGTGGCTGGAAAGAGGGCCAGGAGAAAAGGACCTAGGGGCTTGGTTGACACCCAGCTGAACATGAGCCAGTGTGTGCCAAGAAGGCCAATGGCATCCTGGCCTGTATCAGCAATAGTGTGGCCAGCAGGACCAGGCCAGTGATCATCCCCCTGTAATCAGCACTGGTGAGGCCACACCTTCAGTGTTGTATTCAGTTCTGAGCCCCTCAATTCACTGAGGTGCTGGGGCATGTCCAGAGAAGGGCAACAAAGCTGGTGAAGGGTCTGGAGCACAAGTCTTATGAGGAGCAGCTGATGGAGCTGGGGTTGTTTAGCCTGGAGAATATTGTCCCTCCCTACAAATACCTGAAAGGAAGCTGTGGAGAGGTAGGATATTAGGAAAAATTTATTCACCAAAAGGGTTGTCAAGCCTTGGAACAGGCTGACCAGGGACAGCTTGAGTCAACATCCCTGGCAGTATGTAAACTTAGGGGCATGGTTTAGTGTTTTAGAGGTAGACTTGGCAGTGACAGCTTAACACTTGCACTCTATGATCTTGAAGTTGTTCCCCAACCTAAATGATTCTATAATTCTATAACCACTGAACTACATGGTACATATAAAATGTCTCACTTCCACTGGCTCTAATCCATTGCAATTCAGAGAAGAATTTGGATTTGAAATCATGCCAGCGTTAAGACTCTAAGTAGAACACTGTTGAAACTGAAGGTGTAGAAATGTGAACAGGAAGGAGCTTTAGGTTTCTGCAGGCCTTGATAGCCAGTTTAGTAGAAATTTAGAAGAGCTAATTGCTATTTTAATATTCACAGAACTACAGAATGTTTGGGGTTGGAAGGGACTTCTCAAGGTCATCTGGTCCAGCCCTTCTGCTCCATTAGGGCCACCTACAGCAGGCTGCCCAGGACTGTATCCAGAGTTTCTGGATATCTGTAGAGATGGAGACCCCACAACCTCCCTGAGCAATTTGTGCCAGTGATCAGTTACTCTCAGAGTAAAAATATTTCCTGATATTCAAGAGGAACATCCTGTGTTGCAGTTTATGCCACTGGTTCTCTCACTGGGCATCAATGAAAAGAGCCTTTGTTTCATCTCCTTTTCACCAGCATGTACCCGTCCTTTGAGGTTAAATCTCCCTAGGTGCAGGACTTGCCACTTCCTTTCAGGGAAATTTCAGTGTGTGAAATTTCTGCTGGCCTTCCATATTAAATGAAAATACTGAAATGGTTTTTCTTCATACTTAACTCTGGGAAGCTAACTAACTATAAGCAACTCAGATAAAAGTTTAGATAAGATAGAAATATCCACAGCTCCATACATAATCAATGGCAGTACCTACTTGTCTCTAGCATGCATAGAGGAATTTCACTATCATCTGAATACATTGACATATAAACATGATTTATAGTTTCTAAACAAGGGACAGTTTAGGAATTCAGTTACATGAAGCTTACATTTTCTTTATTTTAGAGTGCAGCAGTCTTCAGAAGGATAATAAAACCAGTCAGAGAAGTTAATGCTGCTGCCTCATCCTTCTGGAAGAGGAAGCATCAGTCTGGGCCCCCAAAACCTTGCTGAATTTAGTCCTGAGCCCTTGTGTTAAAAAGAAAAAAAAGGTGGGTTTGTGTTTTTACTAAGCCTTACAAGTTTAAAAACTTGTTTCACATGGGTTTACATTAAAAATTGTCATGAGTATGGAAAATTGAGCAAATAAAAAATTGGGAAAGGTACTATGGTTATTGGTTTGCATTTATTTTTTTTTCCTAAGAAGGAGTATCGTTTCCAAACTAGATATTACAGGAATTGTTTTAAGGAATAAACTAGTACTTGTAGCCTGGTTCATCAGTTCAACTCATTATCTGGAAAAGTATTTAAGCCACAAATGAAAATCACATAAGTAGTTAATGCGATAGTGTTGGAGTTGAGTAACAGCAACGACTGCTGAGAATTAACAGAACAGTGTGATAATATGTTTTGGGACTAATAAAACAAAGCATGACTATTCAATAGGACTGTGAACACTAGGAAAATGTTTGGTAGGTGGAGAGGATTGGCTCACAGATTGCATGTCTGCCTGATGCTCTGCAGCACAGCAATGTAGCAGAGGTGCCAGAAGTGCTACTGATATGAGGTATGGCACAGTTCCAGGCTAATATACCTGTTCATCAATTATTCTGCATCAATATGGTTCTTTCTACATGACACTGTATTGTGCCATATAAATGTATCTTTACAGAGAAGGGACTAGAAAAGAAGCTGTGGTGTAAAACGCATCAGCAACTGGCAGGCAGCTTCAGGGTCCTGTTATGTTTTATTTTAACAGAAGTCAACAGCACGTTTCCTGCTGATTTCGGTTGTGCATGGTCAGATTGCTGGTGTGCAGATGATTCACAGAAAAAGTACCAGTATTAGTGAAATATGCAGCTACATGGATTATAAAGTTTGTTTCATCCATCACAGTCAATTTTGGTTGATAAAGTAAATAAAGCTAAAGATTCTGTAAAAGTAGGACCCCTACATGTAAATTTATGAAAAGCAAATTAGCTACCTATCATTCCTGCCTCTGTGAACACTTATTACATACAGAAGTACTCCTTATAACAACTACTCTCTTATAACTTAAGCCAGGGAACATACATGAAAAATATAAGCTACAAGCTTGTAGCAGTAAAAATGTAATTTTAGTTTATTTCTTTGCTGAGGTATGGAAGCGTAGATAGCTTATTTTGATACCACGAAATCAATTCAGCCCTTTTTGCTTTGAAAAAATACCAGTTTTTGCTTAGCAAGTACTTGTGAATTTGATTTATTGTGAATTTTTTCTACTTCACAGCAAAGATGTTTTTTTCTTTTCTATATATATATATGTATGAAATGGCAAGTTTCCAAGTCTGAAAACTACTTTTCATTTGTATGGAAAGTAAGAAAAATCTTGAAGTGAAACCAAAAGTATGGAACTCTTTTTCCATACTATAACAAAGCCCCTTTTTTACATGGATGTCACTCACATATCTTCATTCCCTCAATTTTTTTGGGGCTTTTTCCTTCTTAATTTCTAATATAATTTGCTCTTTTTTTTTTTTTTTTTTTTTTTTTAATATAAGCTCTTGGAAATGTAAATTGTGTTTTAAATTATATTACAAATATGTTAATGACAGATTCTTACACTTTGTGCAGTCAGTCATTAAATATGTTCCTGTGTGGCATGATAGGTTTAAGGGAAAGCACAAACAGTTCTATAAAGAATTATAATTTATAGACAAACATCACAGTCCCATGAACCTTTAATGATAGGAGGTCTGCCTAGGGAAAATACATGAAAAGACTAGTGACTTGGGCATTGCTCATATAAGGCTTGATGTCTATGGCCAACATAAACCACTATAATAATCTTGAAATTAATGGGATGAGTCTCATTTAAGCAACATTGGCTAGTTGATTAACTGTAATGCTTTAGCAATATATTGCCAGAATTGACTTAGTAGGCACAATAAGTGATAAAAATGCAAAATCTGAGAAGAATTACCCCCAGTAGCACAACTTGAACTCAGTGAATAATAGCTTAAATTTATTGGAATACAGCCCATCACATACAAGACAGTAAACAAATCACATATAAAGCATAAAAATATATATATCTGCTCATAGTAGATACAGTTTACCTTTTGACACTGTTACCTTTCTCCAATTGGTATAAACTGGATTTGGCACAAGACATACAAACTCAAGGAAAAAAAGTGTCCTTTTCAAATGTATATTTTTAGTAAGCTTTCTAAATATTAATTTTATCTTTTCATCAGTTTTATTCTGCGATCATTTTTCATTGTCAGTTGTGGATATTTCTGTTATTCACTGGATGTCTTTCAAACATTGATGAGTTATTATCAAGATACAATACAAGTGTACATTTACTGGTTTTATAGTTTTGCAATAGTCTTGTCTATGTCATGAGAGTCCAGTTTCATGACATGGTTTCAGAAAAATGTCTAAAATACCTGCATAGGTCTTTCTGGTTAAATATTTATATGATGCTTATAACAAATAGTCATTTAAAACCCTGTAATACAATCTGATAGTAAAATTAAATTGTATTTTTAGCTATGTATGAATTCTAAGCTCAAATGTATTTGTTATCAGTTGTATGTGTAAGATGATACTAATTGTTATTTTATGAGTTAACTCTAACTAGCCTGTAACAAAACATGGCTTCCAGTGCCACTAAGGTTTACATGCTTCTGTATGAAAGCTAACTAAAATCAGTATAATGAAATTCTGATCTGGCCTTAGAATTACAAAATTTTTCTGATACGACTGATTTATGCCCTTCTAAAAACTGCATTTCAAGGAGTCATATAAATTGATGAACTACATTCATTGGCTTTTCCAAATCTTGCAGCCCCATGCTCTTTTCACAGAATATTGACTTGCTTTTTTTAGTTAATAACCAGCATTCATACAGGCATTTAAGTTACAAGTGATTTTTTTTTTCCTTTACTGAAAGCAGACAAAGTACAACATTATATACATATTGCTTGCTGACCTCTTTCTATACATTAGTTTTCATTTTCAATAACAAGCAGATACAAAGGTGCGGGAAGGAATTACAAGCATATACAGAGTGTAGAGTGATATGGAAAAGGAAGACCTCAGAGGCTACAAAAGAGGGCAGCAGGGTGTCTACCCAAAGTGTATGACATAGATAGGGAAGTACCTTACAGGTAATTATGGGAAGTGGATTCCCACGGGGTTTCCCTGATGGGGTTCCCTTAGAGAAAAATCATTATGGGGAAGATCTGCTGGGGTTTTTTTGGGAAATAAAAACATCTCTGAAGTGCCTGTACACTGCACAGAGTTACGCATACAGAGTAATTAGAGGGGTTACTTTATTATTTGGTTTGTTTTTAATTTGTAGGGGTTTTTTTAGATGTTTAGGAACTAGACTACCTTTTATTGGTTAAATCAATATTTTTGTTCTTTTACTGTAATCTCTAGGTATTTTTTTGGGTTTTTTTCAGTTTTGTTTTTTCTATTTTTTTAACTTACTGCAACTTTGACAAAGGTAAAGACTGACCAGTGAGAAAACAATAATGATGACTAAATCAAATCTGGTGGTTTTTTACTATCTGATTTTCAGAGACCAAGTCCTTAGGATACAGAAGAAGGGATAATACAAATAAAATGCAAGGGGAGAAGGAAAATATTTCCTTATTACTGCATTCAGTCAAACAACCCATGATCCTATAAGAGTTCTATTTTCCTTTTTTGATTGAAGATATTAATCTCAGCCTAATATTAACCTTGGCTTAGGTTAATAGCTATCAACCTCTAATTTGTTCAGATGAACATCAGGTGCAATTCATCCCACCTAAACATAGAAAACTAAACTGAAAATCTCTTGGAAGACCCCTTTTATTACAAATGGGCTCAACATTTTTTAAGCCCTGAGTAATATCACTGGTTTGGGGGCATCGAATTTAGGATGAAAATAATTTCACCCTAAAAGTGCTTATTAAGTCATTTTTACTACTACTGTTAATTGCCTCTGTTAGCTAAAAATGTACTGACCATAAGTAACTGGTATTGAGACAACTACAACATATACTTTGAGAGCTAAAAAGTTGTATTCTATCCCACTTTAAACTGGATTAACCTTGCCCAATCAGCCAAGAATGAAATTAGGGTGCTAATTTTTTGGAGCTGAGTCAAGAATAAAGGTAGTTCCCTATGGCCCAAATTAAATGATTCAGCTTGTACATCACTTTTCAAATGTGTGTATGTGTTTCCAGGGAACTTGGAGAAGGATAAGGCTTAAATGTTGTTTTCTCCATCAGTAGGAGTTCCTCTTTAACCCTGAGCTTCTCTTGCTTAGATTGACAATTTTTGATTGTTTCTAGCAAGAAGCAATGCACCCTTTGATTCTTCGTTTTACCTGCCATGTTCTAAGGGAAAGGGAGGATTTTCACAGGGTTCTGCATTCAAATGCAGAACAGAATTTTCTTCGAGTGACTATTATTTTATCTAAAGACAAGTTTAAACCTGAGCAGTGCAAGTTCTGTCTTTTTGGGTACATAATTCCTGAGAAACCTAGCTGGGAACTACAGAAGAAAATACAGCATAGGTCAAACTTCAAAGCAGAATTGATAGACCGAACCAACTAAGTAGCCTGCCTGGATTTCTGCACTCCTATTTTGGAGGGAAAAAAAATCTTTTAGATACTCTAAAGAATGTTTTAAAACTGAGACAGATGTATATGAGATTGGCAGCATGCCTGAAAAAAATGTTACAAATACATTTCAAGACAGAAGGATGCATTCTAGCTGTCAGACAGCAAATTTCATGATTCTGATACACGGGAAGTGCATTAAGTTTTTCTTATTTAACTTTGATAAGAGCAAGCCACTGCTTTGAGAATGACTGAGGCTGGTTTGCAAAGAGGTGGAACATTGAAAGACTACAAGTAATCTTTTTAATTGCAGAGAAGCATCAATCCAGACTGTCTGTGATTTCAGTAGAAAAAATGAATTATGTCTTAAAAATTGATCCAAAATGTTCTTTCTTGGCAACTTTGCAAGAGTAGTTCATGACCCAGTAACCAGAAGGGTTAAGTGTTGCCATCCCTCCAGCGTCAGTGCACCTGTATGACAGCCTGTTCACTTGTGATTTGTTCACTGTGAGGGGGTAAGCACTCAGCACTTTGATCCACCATGCTGTTATAATGAACCAATTTGACATTGGCTGAACTCCAGATGGCACGTTCATTTCAGCAGGCATTGCTGTTCTTCAAAGGCTCTGGAAACATTAGCTTTAACCTTTGTAAGTCCTGCACTGATGTTTGCTTCCATTTAATACATCCCTCCTTTAAGGCTGTCTTCATTCTATATTAATTTGTTAGCTTGTTTCATCAGTAATTTGTTAGCTTGTTTCATCAGTAGTTAAGATCTTAGAATTAACAGCTTCCTAATGAAATAGTTTCCACTTTGGTGTAGGATGTTTGGTTTCAAAAGTCATTGTAAGCTAGCAGTATCCTGTATTTGGTATTAATGGCAAGGTTTAGGCAGTGGGGAGGGTGCTGCAGGAGTAGCCTTTATGAAACAAGACCAGCAGCTGCCTTGTGATAGACACAGCCAATTTCAGACAGTTCCAACCAGCTCCACAACAGACCCACCACTGGCCATAGCTGAACCTGTCAGCAAAGCTGGTGGCAGAAAGTTAAGAAAGGGCAAAATCCTGAGAATAAAAAAGAAACAAAAAGGCCAAAGCAGTGGGTGATGGTCCATGGCAGAGCAGGTAAGACCCAGAAAGAACCTGTGACCTGTGGATAACCCACACCAGAGCAGGTACTTCTCCAGAAGGTCTGCAGCCCATGGAGGACTCATACTAGTGCGCAGGAAACAAGAAGGAAGGAGCAGCAGAAGACAAAGGAATGAGAACAAAGCATGGCAGAAGAAACTGTTGTATCCTGACCCCAACATCCTGCACCATCCATCACCTCACCAAAGGGACTGAGAAGGCCTGTGTGATAACAAGGAGAGTGGAAAGCAGGAAGGGGGGATGCAAAGTATAAGGAGTGAAGCTAAGCTTGTGAAGGAGGAAAGAGAGGTGTTTTACCTAAAATTTGTTTACCCATTTTTCCTGAGTGGGGGGGAGGAGATGTTTCCTGCTTTATTTTTTTTTTTTTTAATTAATTTGGCAAAAATTTAATTCCCCCAAGTTGAGTCTGTTGTACCAGTGACATACCCAAATCATGATCTGTGTGGCAAGTGGTCTAGAACTTGACATTGTTTCTTCTTACACAAATCAAAACAACTATCCCCAACTACGCAGAGGCCCCCCCGCCACCACACTATCAGGAAAATGGATAAAACAAATGCTGTATCCCAGTATGATGGCTACTGTTAGCAGTGTTATCACACAAATCAGAGTAAGTATTTTCCTGAGTGTGTTAGTCGGTAAAAAAACATTACTGATCTTAATAGATATACCCTGTACTGATGTTTTGTTTTTTCCAGGTTTTAATGTTTTTTTCTTTCAATGAGGAAAATAATGAAAAATTCAAAAGCTTTCTGGAAAAAAGAAGTCAGACATTAAATTAATTACTGTGTTTAAGGCAATAAAATTTACTTGGTAAATATTTCAAGTGTAAAACTATTGTCTCTATCTTTAATACTTTTGGAAATGGAAGGTATGTCAAAGTGATATGTAAGGAATCAATTCTAATTTAATTTCTGTCTCTTGAATGTCTATTGAGAAATCTGTAACTTATCCTGTAGCTACAGGAAACTTTTGTATGTAGGAAAAAACATAAATTTCTTTTTCTTTCTTTTCTTTCTTTCTCCTTTTCTTTTCTTTTCTCTTTTCTTTTCTTTTCTTTTTCTTTTTTCTCTTTTCTTTTCTTTTCTCTTTTCTTTTCTTTTCTTTTTCTTTTTTCTCTTTTCTTTTCTCTTTTCTTTTCTTTTCTTTTCTTTTCTTTTCTTTTCTTTTCTTTTCTTTTCTTTTCTTTTTTCTCTTTTCTTTTCTTTTCTTTTTTCTCTTTTCTTTTTTCTTTTTCTTTCTTTTCTTTTCTTTTTCTCTTCTCTTCTCTTCTCTTCTCTTCTCTTCTCTTCTCTTCTCTTCTCTTCTCTTCTCTTCTCTTCTTTTCTCTTCTTTTCTTTTTCTTTTCTTCTTTTCTTTTTCTTTTTCTTTTTCTATTTTTCTATTTCTTTTTTTTTTCCAAATGGTTGTCCATAAAAGACAACAACAAAATTTCTCTGGCTAATTTCCAAAAAGGAAAGGCAATGCTGTATGTCAGCATTCAGTGCATTACAAACATCTATTACACCTCCTCAGATTCTCTCACAACCCTTACCACTCCCACCAGCTAAGTTTCTCTAGAGAGATATTGGCCAAATGTCAGGCAATAACATGGCAATAAGCTTGTGCAGGACTGGGAAATCTGTGGATACATTTTGAGGAATTTATGATTTACATGCCACTTCTCTTTATGCTAAGACAGCTTTTAGCTGCCTATATGGACATCATTATTTGTGATCTAACGCCAATATAGGTGACATAGGGTGTTCAACGCCAATATAGGTGACATGGCTGAAAATGATAAGGGAATTCCTACATGTGGGAGGGCAAGAGCATTCAGAGGCAGCAGCTGGCACCCTGGTAGCTAAAAGAGTCACCTGTGTTCAGGCAACTGAATCTTAGACTGCTGTCTCCTCTGTATGTAAATTACACACTAGCCTGGGGAGAGGAACTTAACCAGCACAGTGTTGTAATACCAATGTGCCACAACAGAATGACAAGTGAACTCCTAATCACAGCTGCATAGGAAATAGTTCTCTTCCCACTGAGAGGCACTGAAACAAGAAACAAATGATTGTGAAAACAAGAAATAATTTTTGCCCTGAGATGAAAAGTTTAAAAAAAATTAAATTACGTAAAAAACCCTGAAAGTACAAATAAAAAGTTTGTGTCTGAATCTTGAAACATTCTGGTTTCAAGGGTTTTTCTCTTTTATGTCTCCTATGAGAAAGACAAAACAAAACATGAAAACAATTATAATTTTGAAGATCAAAATGAAATGGGAAAAATTTGAACCTGAAGAGGAATATCATTTTTCACCGCTCCTAAGGCCTGTAATGAGGGATATTCTCTAAGGATTATAGATCACCATCAAAGTTTTGATTTGAGTTACAGATTAATTGCTGAAGTGGAACACTGGTGTTGTGTTCAGAATGAAGCTTGTATCCCATACTTAAGCAATCTACAGAACATGAATGATAAAATTAAATTGGAAGATGCACCCACCTATCGTACTCTTCAGTTCATGGGAACAAACTAGAGCCATTCTGAAGAAAATCACCTGAAACAAATACAACATGGATGCTGAGAGCTTGACACCACATGCTTTCACTATACAGAAAGCTTCAAATAATTGCTGATGTAAATGTAACCATAGGAAATGTGGACTGTAATTCTTTCTCCCCGTGTCCTTTTCAGTTAGGTGCATTCCTCTCTGGTTTGAATGAAAAGTAAAATACCAAGATAATTATGAAGAAGCAGCCTCAAACTTCAGAGATTTCTGCTGCTCCTATTTCCTAAATCTTCCTGAAGGGGTGTGTATGTGTGTGTGTGTGCACGCATTTGCTTAAAAAAAATAAAAGTGTAATTCATAAAATCCCTCAAATTTTTCATTTCCTGAGTTGTTGATGTTTTTGACTGAGTTTATGTTAGATGGGAGAGCTAGTTCAGAGGTTAAAAGGCCTAGGGTGAAGCTTGCCATTATCACTCTGCCCTGGACCACTTCTCTCCCTTTGGAATGAGTCATCAATGACAATTACATTGTCACAGATCACAAGCTAATAATATGCTGACACTTTCTTAAATGCCTCAGCACCATCATATTTGGATTCCACACCTCCTTATGTTTCTTTTTGGGAGGGTCTAGGTCATAGCATCACTTTTGTTGAAAAGCAGTGTTTAGTCAGTATCCTTTAAAGCCTATAGTTCCTATGTTTACTGTAATCTCCTTTGCATTCCTGAGTTTAGGTTGGTCTCTGTGGCTCTGCAGACATCAGATTTCAGGGAGGGGCCAGCCGTTGCAAACCACAAATGCCTTTATTTAAAACTTGAGTATGACAGAAGTAAGCATATTTTAAAAATTAAGCAGCATAAACTTATTACTACTACTTAATATCCATCTAACAGAGACATTAGCAGAATCTTGAAGTATGTGACTTGAACCAGATCAGGACAATATATCTGTATATTCTTGTTTCTGACATATTTTGCTGTCAGGCTTCCTAAGACAGCAAAGCTGTTCCCTTCAGGAAGTAAAAAATCTAAAAATGCTCAGAATTTATACAAAGGGCATTGTGACTAGGCTTGTGATTTTTGTTCCTGAACCACAGGAATACTGTGGTACTTGGCAATCATTAGAAATCCTGTAGAAAAGACAAATCATATATAAATAATGAAATTTCTGCTGTCAGATGCCCTGTACTGTGCATTTACAGTGTTAAATTTGAAACATCTATTTTAGGTCCCTGAATCAACAATGCAGGTTGTTTCACAGTGCAATTCGCACCACCTAAAAAGAGTCTGCATCTCTCTATTGACTAAATAAAACTTTAGAAACTGAATTGAGAGACTTAATATTAGACATTGCAAATACTTCCTGCCCCCTCTGTCAATATCACTTATTTGAAATATAAATCCGAAAGTTTTCCTGTTTCCAAAGGAGCAAATTTGTGCCACATGTGTCATGAGAAGTTTTTTAATGTCACACAGCATTATCAGTAGCAAGGTCTTCTACAGAAAATTTCTCTCATACTTTGCTCAGCTTTTTCCCCTTTAAATGAAAGGAAAATAGATTGTTTAATGAAGAAGAGAAAAAAGAAAGAGCACAATGAAACTGTTTATTATTGATCCTGTCAATGATCATTGAAGAGGTGGTGTTTACCCCAAATGTGATTGTCAAACAGAAATGGAGAAAGGAGCAACAGTTACAAAGGTGATATGAATTTATTCATGAGATCCCAAAATAATGACCTCCACTGAAAATGTTGTGCCCCATAACATCTCCTTACTTCTTTCTTTCAAGGAATAGGTGACCTTTGGAAGTATGAATCAGAGAAACAATAAGGTTGGAGAAGATGTCCAAAATCAACGAGTCCAACCTTTGACCAAATACCACCATGTCAACTAAACCACAGTGCTAAGTGCCAGTCAATTTTGGAATGCTCCCAGGGATGGTGACTCCATCAACTCCCTCATCCAGGTCTTCAACAAAAGTGTTAAACAGGACTGGGCCCAGCACTGAGCCCTGAGGAACACCACTAGTGGCCAGCTGCCAACTGGACACAGCACCATTCACTACCACTCTCTGGGCATAGCCATTCAGCCAATGCTTCATCCAGAGAAAAGTGCACCTGTCCAAGCCCTGGGTTGCCGGCACCTTCAGGAGAATGCTTTGGGAGAGAGTGCTTTCTTGAAGTCCAGGCAGACTACATCCACAGTCTTCCCTCATTCACTAGGCAGAGCACTTGGTCATAAAAAGAGATCAGGTTGGTCAAGCAGGACCTGCCTTTCCTAAACCCATGCTGGCTGGACCTGATCCCCTGGTTGTCCTGTATGTGCTGTGTGCACTCAAGATAACCTTACCATAACCTTCCCCAGGTTGACAGGCCTGTAGTTCCCCAGATCCTCCTTCTGACCCTTCTGGCAGATGGGTGTCACACTGGCCAACCTGCAGTCCTCTGGGACCTCCCCAGTTAACCAGGACTGATGATAAATGATGGAGAGGCTTGACAAGCTCTTCTATTAGCTCCTTCAGTACTCTTGGGTGAATCCCACGCAGGCCCCATAGACATGTGAGTACAGAGCAGGTCACTAACTACTTCCTCCTGGATTGCAGGGAGCTTATTCTGCTCCCCATCTCTGTCTACCAGCTCAGGGGGATGGTTGCCCTGAAGTTATCTGGTCTTTCTGTTAAAGACTGAGGCAAAGAAGGCATTAAGTACCTCTGTCTTTTCCTCATCCTCAGTGACAATATTTCCCCCTTCCTCACATCCAATAAAGGATGGAGATTTTCCTTGGCCCTCCTTTAGTTGTTAAGGTATTTATAAAAACACTTAATATTTTTCACAGCAGTGTCCAGAATGAATTCTATCTGAGTTTTCATCTTTCTAATTTTTTCTATGACTCAACGATATTCTTGTACCCTTCCTGTGTTGCCTGCCTCTTCTTCCAAAGGTCTTAAACTCTCTTTTTTCCCCGAGTTCCAGCAAAAGCTCCCTGTTTAGCCAGGCCAGTCTTCTTTCCTGCCAGCTCACCTTTTGGCACATGGGGATGGCCTGTTCCTGTGACTTAAAGATTTCATTCTTAAGGTATGTCTATTATTCCTTGACCCCTTTGTTATTAAGGACTCTTTCCCAGGGGACTTTCTTCATCAACGTCCTGGCCAAATGAACTGGCCAAAATCCACCCTCTGGAAGTCCAAGCTAGAGGTTTTGTTGACCCCCTTCCCTACTTCACCAATCATTTCAAGGTCACTGTGTCCACAATGGTCCACTGACCACCATATCTCCCACTGGTCGCCCTTCTCTATTCGTGAACAACAGGTCTCATCGGGTACCACTCCTGGTAGGCTCACTTACCAGCTCTGTCAGGGAGTTCTCTTCCACACTCTGAAGGGACCTCTTACACTGCCTCTTCTCCACTGTGTTGAGTTTCCAGCAGACATCAGTCAAGTTTTCCACAAGAACAAGGGCTAGCGATTGTGAAACATCAGGCAGATGCTTATCGAATACTCCATCCACCTTCTGTTATCACAATGTACCTTCTAGCAACGGCTTTTGACTGTGTGGAAACCTTTGTTGCCTGGAGGGGTGGCTGTGCTCTCCTACAAAAACTGCTGCACAAAGTGCCACACAAAAAACTGTGGCATGTCCTTCTGCACATCCTGTTTGCCTGTGGTTGCTTGTGAGAGCTACCAGGTCCTGACAGGTCTCTCTGCTCTTTTTTTGGGGTTCCTTGACTCCCAGGAACCCCCTCCTTATCTCCTTCAGGTGTTTTGCCACAGAGCTTGCCATAGTTGCCGCTGCTGTTTCTGTATACCTTGCTGACCGAATTCCTGTAATGACTGGAGCAGTATCTGTGGAGGTTAGTTTATTTGAAGAAATCCATTTAGATATGCCAAGTATTAGTATTGTTACTACTGCAATAAAAAGACTAAATACATGCTCTTAGAAAGGGTAACATGAAATACTCCTGTTGTTGGCGAGTTTTTTGCTTGTTTGGTTGGTTGGTTTGGTTTCCTTTTTTCAGATTTCCTTAGAGTTTAATCCCATTAGTTCTACATTAGAATTTAGTGGGGTTTGCAGCACTAAAGTTTTATTACTTTGTATTCGTCAATATTACATATAATTCCCTCTGTGACAACCTATTTACAAATCACATCTAACTCTCTTTTAAGATTTGATGTCTGCATGGCCTTCATTCATCATTCATTTTTTTGTCCTCAGAAAATGCTACTGTACTGCAGTTGTTCTTTGTGTTTGTAGATCATCTTTCTAAATTAAAGCACATAACATGCAGCACTAGCCCCTGTGGACCTGAAAAAACACTTTCTCTGGTTTGACATAGCTTTTTTCACAGGAACTATCTATAGTCACTACTTTGCTATTTTTCAACCTGTTCTGTCTCTCTGCCCATGTTCTGTCCTGAGTCCTTACATCATCCTGGAGCTTAAGCAGAAATATATCATGCGGAATGTTACAAAAGGCTTCCTGAAAATCCAAATATATTATGTCATCTGCTGAGCCCTTAGCAGCCCTGTCAGTAGTCTTTGTGCAAATTCTGCTCCCCAAAAATGAAACCAACAAAAACACTGAGAAAATTATTAAGGACATAATTAATAGCTCTTTATTTACAGACAAGTGATTAAATAGGACACACACTCTGCCAGAAAAGTACTTTGAAAGCACTCCACTATGCATTTACCCTGACCCTCCCCAATAATAGTAGTGATGAGAGTAATAATAATAACAATAATAATAGTTCAGTAATTCTTATCTACTGCCTTACAGTGTCTAAGCTACTTGATAACTGCAGAAAAGCCCTGTTTGCAAAGGTAGTCCAATTAAATACATATAAATGTATTGAAATGTTTAATTGGCTGGCAACTCAGTAAGTGTCTGTAAAACATGGCTGCTCCTTAATCAGAAGACAAAAATGAGCTGTCATATATTGTTACCCACTTGCTGTTTGAAAACCAGAGCTCTGAGGCAAAGAGGATGCCTTTCTTTTATTACTATGCCCCAACTCGGAATGAGCAGAAAAGAGAGACAGAGCAGATAATGGACCCCATTCATGAATGCAAAAGGCTATTTCTGAGCAGTTATTGCATTGTTTATGCCAGCAAAAATTGCATAACTCTCATTCTCTACACAAATTACATGTTTTCTATGCTTCATTGGACTTTTTACATAGAACATAAATGAAGCTTTTGCAATAGGTGGTACAAAGACTGCTATTAGAGCCCATCTAAGCCTCATTATTAAGGCTGGATGAAGCATTTGGCTTTCTTCAGGTTTGCTGCAAAGTCAACAGAGTCGAAAATTCCCTTTAGGTATTTATCTTTTTATTTCCTTTCAGCTCCCAGTTCCTTGAGTTTTTTAATGAAATGAAAATGGAGGTTTTCCAACCAAAGTTGTGCTAATTGCTTTAAGGCGCAGATCAGAGCTTAATACAATCCAACAAATGATGCCAGCCTGGGACAGGCAAAGGGCTTCATGTGTTGACTGAACAGCAGGATTGCCTGGCCAACGAAAAGGTCAGGCAGTTGCACAGAGCCAAAACAGAGCACAACAAAAATTTTCAACTGTATTGCTGCTGTGAATATGGGGAGGTCATGCGAAAGGAACTTCCATTTCTCAGTCCAAGAACTGCTAGAGTGGAATTCATTCACCTCCATATGATGCTATAGATTAACCTTTCAAAAGCAGCTTTTGTGGGGGTTTTTTGTGCCTGATTTGAGCCTGTAGTTCAGATTGGCTACCCTGTAGTTCCACAACTGAATTTGAAAATAGCAGTGAGTTCTGCTCTTGGAAATCACGTTCAATGTGTGTACTAGGCTCAGCTGAGGCTACAAACTTCTGGCTCCTCACTACAAGAAGGACATCAAGGTGCTGGAGCATGTCCAGAGAAGGCCAACAAAGTTGATGAAGGGTCTGGAGCACAAGGCTTATTAGGTGCGGCTGAGGGAGCTGGGAATGCTCAGCCCAGAGAAAAGGAGGTTCAGGGTGGACTTTATGGCTCTTTACAACTGTCTGAAAGGAGGTTGTAGTGAGGTAGGGATTGGCCTCTTTTCCCAAATAGCAAGCAACAGGAAATGGTGTCAGGTTTGGTGAGGGGCAGATCTTCTGTTTATACAGATGCAAGTTGATATTGAGAGAAATTTCTTCAACAAAAGTGTGTCAAGCACTGGAACAAGCTGCCCACAGAAGTGGTTAAGTAACTATCTCTGGAATTATTTAAAACGTGTGTAGATATGAATCTGAGTGACGCTGTTTAGTGGTGAACTTGGCAGTGTTCAGTCAATGGTTGGATGTGATGATCTTAAAGGTCTTTCCCAACCTAAATGAATCCATTATTATATGGAAGCACATCTATTTTGCACACATTATGGCAGTAGAGCTGGATTTAGCCTCATTCTGCTGCTTGTGTTAAAACAGGGATTTACAACACTGTTGCTACCTCTTAATATAATTACTGCATAGAAGTAATATTTATGTATAGAGAATCTTCTACATAGGGAAACATTTCTACCTGTGAGATTGCCCATGTACATAAACAGATTAATTTTGCTGTATTCAGTTGTCTGCTTCTCTTGCAAGCAGACTAAAAAACATTTATGCAAACCTTTTTTCCAACATTTGATTCAGAGTGGATGCATATTTGTCAGTTTGATGAGTCTCTCTCCTTTCCCTTGTTGACAGTTAAGTGTGAAAATATTGCTGTTAGGTCCCATGGCTTATTTTACAATTATTCCCTGAATAACTAATACTTAAAAACTCCAACAACTGAAGCAGTTTGTAAACAAGGAGATTTACCAAAGTAGCATCAGAAGTCAAGATGGATGCCATAAATTGCGTCTATCATATCAGAATGCTTATTTTCACCTGCTAATCAGAGACAGTACTCCCCAACCAAGAGCAAGACTTTAATTCTGTCTGAAGTCAAAAAGCATGTCTTCAGTCTATGTCTAGTATTCATCTGTCTTCTGAAGCACAGAAATTACCCATTGAAGTTATTTTTATGATTAGCTTTTGCTTGCTTGGGTGGGGTATGTGCTATCTTATTAGCTACTGTGAGTCAGCCTCAGCCCCTTTGGTGCCTTCTCCAGAAATATTACTTTGGAATCACTACATTTCATTTGCTGATGAGGTAAAAAGAACCTAATTATTCTGACAATTTTATCTAAGGCTTGCAGATTTTATGTACTGAGTGTATAAAAAATAACTTCTTGATGAATAATCCTCCAGGAGTACATTTTTGTAACCATCATCTGAAATAGTCCTTTTCACACACAGATATGCAATTCTTCCTCTGGATGATAAATAAATTTCCTTTACTTCAGGGATCACTGTCCCAATATACACACATAAAGATAAATATACATATATATATACATATAAAATTTAATTGAGCTATAGAAACTTCTCTACAGAACTGTGAATGACATTGAGACAACTACCAAAGATTTTATAATTTTCTCACATTAGCCACCTAGTTTCTGTCATACGATTTTCCGTCCTTTATTTGAAATTATGAGTAGGTTTTACTGTTGACATGTAAGAACCAAGAACTATGCAATACAATAGCCAGATATAGCCTATTAATATAAAATATCCATTCCAAAAGGGCATAAAAATAAAAATAACTTTAACAGTGATGAGTTTACAAAGTCAAACTTATAAAGGGTGAAAGTGTTAGTGAATATGATTGGTCTCAATGACCTTAAAGTTCTTCTCCAACCTAAATGATTCTATACTACTGCTGAAGTTTTGCTGAATCTGGTAGCACGATCGAGGGAAAGGTGCTACAGCTCTCTGTTCCCGAGCACAGCCAGTGGCACAGCTGAGCATGCATTCCCCAAAGGCACACACAGAAGCATTGGCAATACACACTGAAAGCCATACAGAACAGGACAGATAGAAAGATGCAAACACAGAGAGCACAAACAGTTGCCTAATTTTGTCCCCCTTTCTGCCAGGTCAGGGTAAAGGTCCACTAGTGGAAAATAGTGTGCAGATATACAAAGCTGATCCTCCCAACAGCATGGACTTATGCACTAAGGCCAGGAACTGGCCCTAGAACCATTTTTCCCCAATTTGCTGGCACTACCAAAGCCAGTGATGCCCTTTCAATTCCTCACAGCTCAGAACCCTTCACACATACATTTGTGTGCACACACACATTTTTGTGCACACGCACATACACATTCGTGAGCCCACACTTACTGGTGATCCAGCCCCTCCGGTAAATGACTTATAATACTCAATCTACTCAGTAGATCCTTGGGACCCTCTTGTCTCCAATATAGCCATACACATGTAAACACGTCACTAAGTCAAGCCGTAGACCTCATGGTCACACTAGTAGATGATTTGAACACCTCTGGTGTCTCCAGTTGCCAATTTTCAGACTTTCTGGTCTCTCCAGTATCTGGCTCATGCTTCTGTCTGCTTTGATACCTGGCTGCCAAGCCTCTTATCCTACTCATGGGATACTGTGCCATGATATTTGCAAGCAATCACACTGACACATGTAGTCACACAATATGCAGGCACCCCAGGTGCTGACACGTAGACATATTGTCCCTTGTGATCTATGGTCCCACACCAGTTGCTGGCATTCAGATATCCATATACACCCATGCACACAAAATAAGGGAGTCCTCACCCAGGAAAATAATTCGACATGAAATTTGGTAAGAAGACAGGAGAGACTACACTGATCACTCCTAGGCCATGGCCAGACAACATGACAATCTGTCTCTTATTGCACCTTTGGCTCTTCCCCTAAACATCCTGCAATTATATAATCCCCAAGGATTATATAATCAATCCAAAGTAATCTTCCCCAGCATCCCATAGTAAGTCCCATATCCCTAGGCAGTGACATTCTGCTGTGAGGTAAGTCAAAGAGCATTTCCCATTGACAGATCTTGATGTGGCTCACCTGGTGCCCATGGTGCTGATGCTCTCCCATGGCAGCTCTGGGAGGAGTGGGGCTAAGGCTTTTTTCTCCAATCAGCTTATTAGGGCTCTGCTGCCAGATGCTGCTTCTCTGTGCTCCTATGTGTTTGCAGTTATGATCCTCTAACCAAGTAACTGAAAATGCAGAGATAATAATATTCTTGTTTTCTTTCAAGGGATTGAAAACAAGGATAGAACCTGGTTTAAATGTAAGAGGTTTTAGTTCTTTGAATTCACAAGGCCCCTGTGGAGGGGATCCACATATTTTAGTTGAGCTTAGTCACTCTTCTTAAGCTTCTTCATTTTCCCCTGTGTTAAGTGGAGAATTGTAGATTCCCCCAAAGGATGAAGATAACATAACTGAGACCCCCTACTTGGAATTCTCTGAAGATTAGTCTCCAAGTCTAAATTAGCCTCTTCCCTGGTCTTTACTGTCTCCACACTATCCTCTATATTTTCTTGTTACCTCCTGCCTAATTAGTTGTATGTCCTGTATTAATGACACAGAGTCTGTTTCAAGTGTGAAACACAAGACAGTGCTGCACTTCTGTTCCACTTCATTGCTATTCAGCTCATGGCTTCTTTCTGGTCCCTTTTCTTTATGCCACTTCAGGACAATAATGCTATAGAAGAATGTAGCCCCAAACAGATGTTGCCAGTGGTCTTACTACGAGGCCTTAGAACTAGGGTTTCTTTTATTTTTCAGGATAGATTACAGCCAATGAACAAGAGGTATGTGACTATGTCATGATGGGTAGTATCTGTTTGTTCCTAATATATATGATGTGGAGGTTTAAGAAAATGTATTACTAGGCTGTGTGAAAATCTCTAGCAATGAAACTGCTCCTTCCCTTTAGGACTGCTGAGAATGCTTGGAAGGGAAAAGCTTCAATAACAGTAGGATGGTTTTGTGGGGGAAAAATGAGAAGCAAGTGTAGAGTACAGCAATGAGACTCAAACAGCACTGAAAGGGGCTGGAAGCTGTCAGAGAAGTCTCTGCTGTAACAGGAAATATTCCTTAGACTGGAAAGACCTGTACTGAGCTTGCTGCAACTCCTGGATTTGTAAGACCAGCTGAAGGCAAGGGTGAAAACTGGGAACTGTCTTCTTAGAATGCATGTGAATAGAGAGAAGGTGTCATAAACATTTATTGTTTCTCTGCTGTCATTCTGTATTTGAAAGGTAACTGTTATGATTCATATAATAATAAAAAATTTGCTTTATATTGTGAAAGACTTTTCAGTGGTTTTTTTTCTCCTTTTTAGGAAAATGTTCTATAATGAAAATGCATGAGCAATTCCATACTTATTTTCAAACACAGACTACAAGACTGAATTCCTTGCCAAGGACCAAAGTGAGGATGTGCAAAAAGCATCAACATGGGTATCCATGTGACTGTTAAAGAGAGAACAGAGCAAAGCTGCAAAAGAAAGGAACATAAATTAAACATTAAGCCACTATAAAATCATCAGAGATAAAGAGGACACAATGGGAAGCTGAACTGACCAGATGGTCTGAAGATCAAATATGCTTTTAGAATTTTGTTTTCATCTTTAATATTCATGGCAGCAGAGAAAAGGAGATATACCCTGAGTGCACTCTGAAGAAATTGCTAACGGTAGAAAATGTCACTGTAAGGTGGTTTTATGCTGAAGATGATATAACAAAATTCATAAAATTTGAACTCTATTTTAATGGCATTATATTTTTTGAGGTTTTTTTAAATTTTTATTAGAAATTGTTTAAACTGTGTTTTAATAGCTTTATGTTTTACTTTAGTTTATATACACTCTATAAAAGCCATACTCCCTTTCCAATTCAAGAAGTATTCACAAAGATGGATGATAGGCTATTTTGCATTCAATATGACATACCTACTTATTAATAAAGACATGAAATTATATTTGTACAAACTTCTACAAATTGAAAATAATGCTCCATTTCTTTGTACTTCTTACATATTTTATTACAATCTGTGAATAAAGGGGGTTAAAGCAGAAATGGTGGAGTGAGAGAAGAATAGGTATAAATGGAAACAGATACTGATTTGACCTACTGACACCAGAAACAGTATTAAGTTCACTTCAACATTAATTTAAATACAACTAAATAAAAGTGGGTTAAAGAAAGACAAAAAAAGGAAATAAAAGAAAAAATCTTGGCATTATCATCTTGCTGTCTTCAAACCATTACTATTTATAAGTAGTAGAGGAAATGAGTGAAGTTTTCTCCTCATTATGTACATGTGAACTAGATGTCTGTGCTCCTATTATAATTAATAGAGACTTAGGGCAGGATTCAGCTATATAAACATGGGTATATTCTGCCACCTCAGATGCCAATACACCTAAATGGAGTTGGCAGGTTAGAGACAGAACTTATGGAAGATATGCAGCCTTTTGGAGATCAGCTGCTGGAGTTTGGGCATGATGCCTTGTCTGTCTTACGTTTTGGTACCTGAAGCCTGCCAAAATGACTGCTGTAGTTACATCTGAAGAGATATGCAGCAAATTCTGATCCCAGAAACTGGCATGCTGCTTGCCAAAAACCAGGAGTCTATTGTGATTTGAAGTATTTTAGTGTATTAAAAACATCTGGGTTAACATCCAAGTCATAGGACCTACAGGAGACCTATTCCCTTGGCAAGTGACAGATAGAGGCCAGGCAAGCATCTCAAATAGCTAAATATATTTAGGAAAGCTTAGTAAGGCAAAAATATCTTATTTTTTGTTTTGTGTCATTTGTAAGAAATACCCAGTGAAAAGTAACTGAAATGTACATAAGGATAATGGTATTCATATAATGGTGTGCATGTACATGTGCATGTGTGCCTATGGATGTGCCTATTGTGTATGCATTTATGTTTTATAATGATTTTTTCTCAGCAGATAATTATTTTGCTAAAACCTTCATTCTTAGCTATTTCTGCACTACCTCTTTCACTGAGCACTCACAGAGAAATTAATCTCTCTATTATCAATGCGGGTATAAGGTGCTCTGCCAATCTGATGAACTTAGCTGTGCCCTGTGTTGTGTATTTCTGTGTAGGTCTACAACCCAGGTTTAATGACATCTTCCCTCTCTCTTTCTGCTAGGTTTCTGACTTTTCTACTCAGTAAATTAAATTTACTTCATTTGCAAAATGTATTAGCATTTTGATCCAAGAAACTCGGGGCTCTGTAATTACTTGGGAAAAAATAATAGAACGTGAGATTCAGAATCTCTAAATTCCAAGTTCAGACTTGTGGCAATTTGGGATCTTTCTTTCAAACAAAGATTAAGTTGTCTGGTCCCTGGGCTCTGGATTATTGCTGTAGAAGCCTAAAATTGATTTATACTGCCATTCTGGATCACAGAGTTCCTTCTGTCCTAAACAGAAGTGCTCAGATGTCTTTAGATCAATCTTTAGCTAAGCAGTTAGATGCATGATGTTTTATCTAAACTCCATGGTGATTCAAATACAGACGGCAGAAGTACGCAAATTGTAACTCCCTGGTGAGAACCCTGCTATTGACAACTTTTCAATCACCTCTGTGAATATAATCCTTCATTTCAGGTGTTTCAATGTGCCAAGTCTGAATCTAAAAAATAGCCTGAATGATTTCAATGCTCAAATGAAGTTTTAATAAATCCTGCAAATCCCCTATAAAAATCTGATCTCACTTCCCCCTCTCATATTAGATAGGGTTTTCAAAGCACAAATGTCCTCCTCATCCTCATTGAAGACAGTTTGGTAGGAAAACCTTTGAACTTTGCTGCCTTTTTTTACCCTTTTTCTTCCTTCTTTTTACTTATTCTCACCCATCTCACACTTTCAGAGTTGTGAGTTTTAAGGACAACAGTCTTTTCTATATTTATATTTTAAAGGCAAGTCAGGATACTCAGTACCAGAAGCAACTCACAAAAGCGGAGCTAATTTTCACTTGTCCAAAACGTGCATATCTGCACATAAATACAAAACCCTCAAATAAACGTTACCAAGCAGGAAGGTAAACTAAAAGAGTATTTTTTAAACAAAATTACCTAATCTCCTATAAGCTTATGTGAGACATTTTTGTCAAAAAAATTTATTTCATTCATCAGAAATTTGAGTTTGTTCACTGAAATATGAATTCCATGTTTCTGTGTATTTTGTGGATATAATTTTGTACCCATTGTTACAAAACAGTCTTGAAAATGCATCCATTTAGTTTTAGTGGCAAGCATCTTGACCTCTATATACTTATTTTCTGTCAAAATAATGGATTAATATCTGAATTATGTGGAAGGGGATATTTTTCACCAGCTGGACATCTCTCTTACAAAGAGAATATGTCTGCATAGATAATTTACACATTGCAAGATGAAACTAGCTTCCCATCACTCTGAGAATAGGATAAGTTCATACACATTTTAATTCTCATTAAATTGTTGTACTAGAGATAGAGAAATGCTGTGCTGTTTCTATTTTCTAGGTTTTGGGTTTTGTTGCTGGTTTGTTATTTTTCCCCCCTTGCATTCTTGTGCACTTAAAAAAATAATTCAGGCTATTTCCATACAAATTATATTTTTCCTGGATTCATTAAATGCTCTTTGCTGAGACCATAACTGGACTGTCTTCTCTCAAATTGCCTATGCAGAATATTGAAAGGGTCAAAACAGTGCAGCATGCTATGGTATTTCACGGAATAGAAAAACAGGCAGATTGCTCTTGTTTCTCATTCTTGTAATAAGGGATAGTAACAAGAAAGGAAAATGGCTGAAAATGGTTTTGTTCCCATGTGTCAAATACCATAATTAGAATAAGAAATGCTACAAATTAACCCATTCTCATTACAGTCACTATATTATAATTTCATGGTCCTCTTCTGATGCTGTACTCTTGCTAAGCACATTTACATCTCATCAGTGAACACAAGCAGCAGATCCGCTGGCGGTGAATGCTTGATTCACTCCAATTTATGTCTTCTTTTCAGCTGGGGAATCCATTGTGTGAGCTAATAGCAGGTTTCCCATTTGAAATGACTGCAGGTCTCTTCACATTTGGATACAGTGCAAGCATTGTCATATTTTTTTTTTAATGTGTCACATAATCATTGCATTATACTATGTACAAGCAAAAGAAAGGAAATTTTCAGCATTAAATGAAACACAAAGTGCAATACTATGCTTTACTCTCAGAGATGTGGGGGGAAAAGACAAGAACCCTTTTCTCTTAAGCCAAGAGGCAAGTATAGCTGCAATCTTTGTGTTCACCTGCATAAAAGACTTAACAGTGATTTCACCATCAACAACACTATTTCTGCAAGGATGGTTGTCAAAAAAGAAAATTTTACAAAAAACAATTAATGGGATGAATGTATCCTTTTATAGGGTGTTTAAATTTCCATGTCCCAGTTATCTGACTGTTTTGAAGCATAATTTCCATTAAATTCTCACAAAATGTTCAAAGTGTTTCTACTGCTAGTTTACAAGTAAAAAGTGAACAAGTGACCTTCTTATCTAACAGTATCAGGGTTTTTCCCAAAAAAAGGTGTGTGGAGAGGAAAAGCTGTATTTGAGGTGCTTTGCTTGTTCTCTTGTGCCTGGTCTGACAACTAGAGAAAGCCCAACCTACTAAAAGCTAAGGGAGGTTTGCTGTTGATGTTAATGGAATAGGATTTCATTGAAAAGATTTTGTCCTACTAGACAGGAGTGCTACATGCATTATCTTTGTGAAATCTTGGGAGATTGATGTAAGAGATGCATGATCAGTGACTCAAAACATGGGGTTGTCTCACCTGTCCTTAATCATTAGTGCTTGGATTCACTTAATCAAACTTTAGACATTTCCAGTATGAATGTTGATGTTCTGGGCAAGATTCAGTTGCCTAAGGAACTTAGTGCCGCTGGAGGTCTTCTAGGATATGGAAGGCATACACAGGCCACCCAGGTAGGCCGCAGAAGTTATGGAGATACATGTATTCTGGTACCAAAGCTGAGCATCAGGTCCGGCATAGCACAATACAAATAAATGCCACTATATGCCTACATTTAGGTGTCTGAATATCACTCCTAACCTGTCTATTAGGGTGTTCTAAGGTCAATTCGGTTGTCCATACACTGGTGTATTTGAGATGTTTGCTTTATCTACATCACTCATGCCAAAGGTCATGGATATTCTGCATGTATTGTATTATGTGTGTCCAACTTCTGGCATTAAGCTGTTTTGGATATACTGAAACTGTAGTTGTGCTCAGATTATTAATTACTAGACTAGTGAATTTGAATTTGCATGTTTCTGTGTGAACCTTTGTGCTTTCAACCTGCTTTGTGTTCAAGTTCCGCAGAATAAACCATGATTCACAGGAAAAAGAACACTGTAATTTACTTTGTGATTTATACAGCTCTTCCATACCCATTTTGATTGTACTTTCTAATGGTGAAAAGTAATTTTTTAAACCCTTCTCACACAGAAGTCCCATGTTTCTTATCATCATTTTCACTTTTCTATATTCTTTCTCTCATTCGGCTTTTGGTTTTTTTTTTTTTAAACATAAGAAAACCATTATACAAAGTAGCATAACAACTAAAAGAAGCATGGTGAAGGCTGTGAAATATCCCCAGGATACTTGAGCAGCTCAGTGGACCTGTGACTATGTTTGCACTCCTCTGATGAAGACAGAAAATTAATTTCAACCTTAGTAGTATTTGTCCAGATGCAAAATGGAATGTTGGAAGTAAGGACCTAATTCTGTAATCTTTGAAGTAATTTTCAGATTTTCCATGAACTTCCATGCATCAGACTTATTTTTTTGGGACACTACACCCCTTTTATGCACATCACTGAATAGAAATTTTTAGGTTCCTCTGACCCAAGTTAGATTTCAGTGAGTAGCGTCCAACTGAAATGCTCTCTAGGTGCATTTCAGTACCATGAGTGATCCAGACCCTTCTTGGCTTTATTTTAATGTTAATATCAAAAAAAAAAAAAGCCAAAAACCCCCAGTCTGTCATGGATGTGTATGATAATTGACATAATAGGCCCTAACGGCTACTTTGGAGCATAATAGACCATGACAGATCCATTGGAGCTTACTCAGAGATTGAGATATTTTAATGTAATTTAATTAAAAAATAAAACCTCGACAAAATTATCATTCATTTGTATACAATATTATTATTCATTTAAATTTCAAGCTGCTACACACACATGCATATACACGCAATCATACCTTAAAACAAATGGTAAGAAAATATTTACCAGGAACTCTTCTCACAACTTACCTGACCAGAATGAAGAGTACTTGATGGTCTTCTCACATATCTAACCTGACTAGGTGAATGAGATATGCATTGTGATAATTGCAAGTTAAAGTTTTTGGGCATGGTAGTCATAGAAGTAAAGAATGCAGAACTTGCAAAGTTTATCTTAGCACTTTAGTGAGCTGACCAAGCTGGTAGCAAAAATTTGGTTGCCCAGAGTAATGGAGAGAAAAGTGAAAGTTAAGAGTAGATCACACAAAGAGGAGGCCATTTTCCAATGGTTCTAACGGCTGCTTAGCTGGGCACGTGCTGGCTCATGTTCTGATGGCTGTCATCCAGCACTCCCAGATCCTTTTGTGACAATATCATGTTTTGCATGCTAATACCACAAAACCCAGAAAGAAAAACACGAAATCCATAGAAAAACATCCACACCTTGAATATTTGCTTACATACTGAACTTTTTTTTTAATTTAATTTTTGTCCTATTTTTTTTGAGGGTTCTATGTCACTATTTAGAGCATCTAGAAATGGCATAAAGTGCCATAAGGTGAGGAAACATGGTTGAAAGAAGATGTGCAAGGGAGAAAATTTGATCATCAGACCTTTGCTTATCAGCAGCATTTACTGTCCCACATTTGACTTGGTCTGCAGACATGTTTTGTTACTCATCAAGAGCCCATGGACTCCATTCCACGGACCTTGAACTAAGTACCCAGGTACATTAACCTCAGTGAAACAGTGTTTTCGTCCTTGTTTCATAATGGAGTTAGCTAAGTCAGAGTATGGTTAGGGATTGTACACCAAGTGCAGAAGCCGTATTTTAAGAAATCAGAAGCTTCAGATCTAGGATACGGAGATTTTGCTACTGGGCACATTTTGTATCAGAACTACATACTCCTCCTCTAAGTTAGCAAAGAAGATTTTAGTTTTTCACCTCAGTACTTTGGAATCTCTCTGGAGTCAAAAGAAAATTATCAGAACCTCAAGAGACACCTCAACTATTTCAAACCTCTCCTTTAGCTTTGGAATGACATTTTTCTCCATCAAGTAGAGAGAAACTCTTAATTGCCATCTTCCACATTGTGATTGGGATTTATCTCCTCACTGACTAAAGAGGAAGCATGGTTGACAAGATTAAACAAACTGAAGAGCTCTTAGGAAACTTCAGAGAGATTATTTCCTTTATGGAGACAGACATTCTGAATTGTCTTCCCAGGACTCCTTACAGTTTTTGATCTAGCCTATAGGAAGTTAATTCAGCAGGAAATATCTTGCCTACTTGGCAGGTGAGGAAAACACAACTTCAAACAGGGCTCATGTTCCGGCTGCGAACACCAGGCTGCATGTTAGCCACCACTGAGCTCCAGAATGAGATTGAAGTTCAGACATATCTCCCTGATTAATTTCCTTTTTGTTTGTTCTATAAACAATTTAGAGGCTTAAAGTCAACAATGTTTACAGTATTGTACTAACTGTAACTTTTGCAATTACACCATGTAATTTTCTTATGTCCTTCCTCTGTGTGCCATAAGAAAGGGCACATGCAGATACACGCTATATTTAGGGACTGCTCTAAACTCAGCTGACATCATTCCCTTGACTTCAAACAACTCTGAATAGGACCTGACAGAGAAAAACTGCAAATTGTACCAATATTTGTTTAATTGAGGCCAAAGAATGGGACTAATCAAACAATAGGACGGAAAGCTCCCATGTGTCCTGAACAAAATTCACTGTTATGTGTAAACTATGTACTTCAGCCAAGAATGCCAAATGTAGACTTTGTTAAATTGTTAATTACACCAGGTTGTTAGGGGTTTTTTTCTCACTTATGTTATAAATTTAAATAATTTTTAGAAAAATGTAGTGTAGTGATATAAATATTTTACTTTCTCATTTGAAGGGCAAAGTATTATTGAAATACATATGACAGTACGTGCAAATGTAGACTTTGGACTTATACCATCACCACATGTTCACAAGTTGTCTTGGAAGTTATATAATTTTGGATAATGGACTGATACTCTAATATTTCATCATGTTAGTAACATTTTTAAGTGTAGTAATTTTTGAACAATTCTTTCAGAACGTTTTTCAGAACCAGGCTGTCTCCTATTTTTGGCCAACACTAGGGAGCACAGTTACTTGCTAACTAAGTTGAGGGGATTGTCAGTCTAACTTAAACACTGAAATCTTTGTGTCTACTACGTTTAGTTCTGGTCAGAGCTTTGAGATGCTCTGGTGAAAATCAGAAATGAATCTGTCTCTTTTCTCAGAGACAGGGTTAGTCTGTGCTAATGGGAAAGGTCTCTTATCAGGAGCTGATGGAGACAATTAATTAAATACTTGTGATGGAGAACTTCAGCAAGTATGTTCTGAACTTGTTTTATGGTTGCTTAGATCTTTCACAGTGCAGTGACATCATTTTGTATCTTGCTCTTCTGTTGGGACTGTGCAGAATAGCTAGTGCTTGTAATGTCATTTTTCAGAGATTTTCTGAGACACTGTGTTCTTTGATGTCTATAAGTAAAAGTAATCTAATTTACCACTTGTCATTTCAAAGATCTTAAAAAAATGTAGAATATATCAATATTCAGCTTTCTCCTTTTTCATTTCTATTAATAGCTTCAGTATCACACAAAGTATGTTTTTATTATTCAGAATAGTCATTTTTAATAAAGAGACTCAAAAAGACTGATTTGAAAAAGTTCTCTATTTCTGTTGTGGTAGCCATCAGATTTGGTTTGAAAAGTGGTGTTAGGACTTATTTTAACACAAGAAATGTATCTAAAATAAGCCACAATCAGTAAAATTTTGTATCACAAAATAAACCTGTGTGAAACAGATTGTTTTCCAGTTTTCTTTTAAAAGTTATATATTTTTTTCCCCATATAAATTTTTTAGATACTCTGATCTCCTGATCCATGCCTGTTTGAGTTTTTGTGAAGACAAAATGGAAGGAACACCTTACCCCAAGTATCCTTTTGTTACAAGTTCAGTCCTGTCATCAGGAAAGCATGTTTTTGACATGCTTTCAGCTACATCAGAATGTGACTACTGTTTTAAGTTGCAACTGAAACTTCTATAAATCAGCACCTGGGCACTCTGTAGATCCCTCTGGCCATGCAACTTGAACATGTGGCTAACATTTCAATGAAACATGACCATACAAGAAGATATTTGCAGGACATGGAACAAAACCACAGCTCTTACAGAGTGTAATGTCCAGGTCTACCTGTGCATTTTTCTTCCCATTCATTTTGCTACTGCATTTTCTGTGCTGTCCAAGTGTTACCCTTTTGGTAAATTATTTTGTGCAAATTTCTGTTGGTTTGCTCTGTTCTGAATCAATAGATGTATCCGCTGGGGAGAAATCCTGAGAACAGTAAAATTGTGCATCCATAAACGCCTCCACTACATGCACCTGTAATGTCACCAGAAGAACTACCAGATGGAAGTCCCTGCTTATTAAAAGCTGAGCTTTGTGTTTTTATCACCTCCTGTTTAGATTTATGAATGTCATTTGATTTCTGTGGGCCTTGTGGACATTTATCAAATAAATAGCAATTCTCAAGAGTACAGCAGTGTGAATATACCCAGCTTTCAGGTGGCACCATGTTCCATGACCTGAATTAATTACCTGAAATTTTTCATACAGCAGAAATATCCTGTCATAAGCACATCCTGGCCCCCCAGTGTTCCCACTCAGATCCCTGGCTGTTTATTTGCTGCTGTGAAAGTTTCAGGGTTTTCAAAACATGCACATTCTGTGCTCATCCTATTTTTGAAGGTAGTCATAACTCTGTATATGCAAAGGCTAAAATAAATAGTAATTCCACTGACATCACTGGGGTTTAAATTTTGAATCCATTGGTAAGTTGGACAAAGGGACAAGCATTGGACAGGAGACATTTCACTCATGCTACAATTGTTAGACTCTCTAGATTGGACTAAATAAGAGATCCAAACAGCTAGTTTGATTTCCTCATCTGGAAAACAGCAGTTAAGTGATTACTTTTAGCAATAGCTCTTCCCTTGATGCCTTAGGTTTTAACTTTCATTCATTAACTCATTGCTTTTTTTGCTACATGACAAAACCCAGATCCTTTCTTCAAAAACAGCACTGAGAAAGGTCCTCCCTTAGGCTGTTCTCACTGTGCTTCAGCTGCCCCTGTGTCAGAGTCAATCTAGAGATCACAAATTTTCTTCTGTTTTTTTCAGATCTCAGAATTATTAGCACTGTGATAATAACTGTATTTTAATAAAATATATTCTTCTACCATTTCCTTTGGACTTCAGGCTGCTGAAAGAGGAGATCCAGCCATAGATTAGAGTACAGATGAGGAAGTCTTATTTCTTGTGATAAATTAAATCCAACACTGCCCTCTTCCTTAGGAATCAGAAAGGGAGGATCAGCACTGGCTTTCTCATTGATAATAAATGTGTTTTATTCCATTTTCAGGGTGTGATAGCTCATGATGTTTTAATTTTAATAGCTTAGATTGATGAGTTCACAGCTCCACCATTAGTATTAATTAGTTATCTAGCAGCATGGTGGAGTGACAGATCTAAACACCCCCCTCTCAGGGGTTAATACCTATTAAAGTAGGAAAAGACTGAAAAAGAGACTGGAGAAGGAAAAAAATTTTACTTGGATACTCTTTCCTCCCTTCTTCCCTTTGTGTTGTATTTTACTGCAGAAATTGTATACAATTGTATTGTATAACCTAGTGGTTGCAGCAGCAGCAATAATAATAATAATAATAATAATAATAATATTAAACACTCTTATAGAAAGTACAGATTAAGAGAAATTGGAATATACTTGAATTGTACCTATACCTAGTAAGTGGATTTGGTATCTGCAATAAACCTGTGATGACTACAAGCTATGAGAATATAAAAGATCACAGATCTTGTAATAATAATATTTCTCCTTATTTTCTGGTCATTCTTACAAAAAAAAAAAAAAAAACAAAGCAAAACAAATTATAAGTACTGGCAAAGTAAAAATGTAATTTCAATATTGTAAAATATTCCTTTTATTACTGGTATTTCTTTTTCTGCTGCCATCCCAAACTGGTTGTATTAATATTTGATACAAACTTTGTAGCAATGGGGAACAAAGAAGACAGACCCCCCTGTACATCCGAAGAAGATCCATTCATTTCCAAAAATCGCCCCCTCTTTATACCCTTAATCTCAACTGAACACAACCGAAACCAAACCGAACTTAGAGGCAGAAGGGCACCCATTGGCTGGCACAGCTGCAGTGCTGCTGCCCATGTGTCCTATCACCCAATCAGCTTCCTGCTCATATGCTGTCCACGTGCTCCTCCAGCCAATCACAATCTCACTGCCAACTGTCACTCAACCGACTCTCTCCTTGCTCGCAACGGCCTCTCCCCCCTCACCCGACTTCCAACCCTCCCGCCTGCAGCTGGGCCTTTCCCACAGGGCCTTCTGGTGAGCATAAACCTCAACCACTTTAACAAATATAATCCCATATTCCACAAAACTTAAATTAATTTCTGATATTCCCCAAGTATCTGAACAGAAGCCAAAAAACAGGGTCTCATCACAACCACTTTAGAGACTTCTGTAATGAAAAGACCTAAACTGCATGTTTAGGCTTTTTTTAGAATCTTTATTAAGAAACTCTGAAGGTACCGTTTGATTCATGCTACAGTGGTTGCCTAAAACGGGTCTGCTGAATTGGACTCTTACAGTATTTATTATTGCTAAATGATTTGAGTATACTGCAGCAAAATAGTGAGCAAACCTAAGGGGGAACAGTGAACAGAGAAACCGTGGTTCAAGTCACAACTCTAATCAAATCTTACTGTCCACCATAAACCAATAAACTAATCTTACTGCTAGTGTATTTGAATAGTTCATCAAACTTGAGTATATAAGGTTGCTATATTACTCAGTACGCAGCTGGGCACATTTCTTCTGAGATTATTTTTCTTGAAAATTTCTTGCCTCAAAGCCTAGTCAAGATAAATCCACGATCTACTCTGAGCTGATCATGCTATTTAGAGATGATCATTCAAAAAAATTTTGTTTTAACAAGAGCAAGTGCCAGATTATGCACCTGGGACAGAATAATCCTGGTTATACATACAAACTGGAGGACCAGAAATTGGAGCACAGCACCATGGAAAGAGATCTGGGGGTTTGGGTTGATAGCAAATTTAACATTCATCAACAGTGTTCCCTGGCAGCCAAAAGGGCCAACAAGCAATGCCCTGTGATGTACGAGGCATGGAATGCCAGCAGGTTGAGGGTGGTGATTGTTCCACTCTACACTGCACTGCTGCAGCCTCACCTCCCGTATTGTGTGGTTTTGGACACCTCAGTATAAGAAGGACATCAAACTATTAGAGTGTGTCCAGAGGAGGGCGACCAAGCTTTTGAAGGCCAGAGGAGCAGCTGAGGTTGCTTGCTTTGTTCAGTTTGGAGAAGAGAAGGCTGCAAGGTGCCCATATCAGAGTCAACATCTACCTCAAGGAGAACAGTGGAGGCAGAGGGGCTGGTTTCCTCCCTCTGGTGACCAGTGGTAGGACATGACGAAATGAAATGAAGCAATGCCAAGGGAAGTTTAAGCTGGTCATTAGAAAAGAGTTTTTCACTGAGAGAGAGTGCATGATCACTGGAAAAGGCTTCCCAGAAACATGGATATGGCAGCAAGCCTGCTGGAGTTCAAGGAGCATCTGAATAATACTCTTAGTCATATGGTTAATTCTATGTTTCTGTGATCCTTTTTAACTGTCTGAACATATTTTGAATATTCAGGAACCTAAACTGAAATTTGTGTTCCATAAATTTGTTGGTTTATCATGATTCTATTATCTTCAGAAACTGGTCAAGTGTCACTTTGGTTTCATAGTCAGTTCTGTTATTAGTTCTTAAGCAAAGAATGACTTGCGCTATATTCCACCTAGTTCTAGTTCAGCTATCTCACCTCATATGTCTCATTCCAAGAATGTGTGCACATTTCTAAGAACTCCTGTAAGATTCAACTTTTATATTTCACTTTTATTTAACCTCTAGATGCACATAAGAATAATGAGCTCTTTAGGATTCAGATGAGAAGACATTTTAGATATTACTCGTATATCATGAAGGTGATAGGTTTCTGCAATATGTTTGTATTATTTCTTGTGTTATTAGTTTAAGCACAAGCAAAAGGTGCAATTTACCAGCTGGGTGCAAGACAAGCACAGGTCTGTAGAACAGTATGTTTTTAGTTTCTACAGATGTTGCCATATTGATACTAATTCTGTAACTAAGAAAGAGATTGTACTTTGCCTATTCATACTGACTAGGATGCTTCTTCATGTCTTTGCTCAATAATTCTGATAGGTTAAATTGTGTAGTACTGCTCATTGTTTGTAAATCACAGTGGTATTAAATATATACACACATGCAAATTCTTAAGTCACCTGCACTCTACATTCTTTATTTCATGAATTTAGTAAAAAAAAATATATATTTTTAATGTCATTGCTAAGATGGCATTTTGATTTGCTGATGTACATATACTATTTTGTAAGTTGTTTGCTTAGCTTATATGTCATGCAAGATTAGATGCAATGTTTCAAATGAGCAAACATTTTAAAATTCTTCAAAAACAGAATTTGGAAGTGTAAATTCAAGCTCCTCTTTAAAGAGACTTTTATCAAACAGAATAAGACTTTTTAAAGAGCTTAGTTGTCATTGAAAAGATACTGATGCAAACTAGTTGAATAACTAGGACATTTTTGCCAATCAAATTTTTAACAATATTTTTTATTTTTAATCTCCTGACTGCAAAGTATAGCTGATGGGCTTTTGTCATGTTTTATGTATAAAGTTGATATACATCAATTATTTCAGAAGCAAATGTATTATATGCTAAGCTGATTGCAAAGTCTTGCTTGCCTTGCCAGAAGAAAAAAAAAAAACACAAGAAAAAAAACACCCCAAAACACAGGAAAAAAACCCTCAGCTTTAAAGTTTGGTGAGTCTTTAAGAATCTATTAAGAGCATACAAGGGAAAACATAGATTCAAACATATGGGAATTAGTTTAGTTTCATTTTAGGAAGAAGACAGAGATTAACTCCGTAATCCAGACATCTAATACTGGATGGTAAAAAAGGATTAGTAAACAAGAGAACTGTGTGTGTGTTATGCACACAACCACCTAACAGAGCAAACCATATAGCAGAGCTGTTCAGAGAGCAGAAGTAAAGTGTATCACAGGTCTGTTTGTGTTTCCACTGTCAGAACTATGATTTAGAATTACTTGAACTTATGGCATAGTGGCTGCTGGTTGAACCCTTGGAAGGTGGAAGTGAGCATAGCACTGTGATGGAAAGTTAGTAGCTGTTACTGATATAGCCAAAGCTTGACCCAGTGCAACTTCCACTGGAAAATTATGTTTAGAAGCAAATGAAGACTCCCTGTCATGACAAGGCATGAAAACTACCCATGAGCATGGCCACAGGGAAGGACAGCAGACTTCTGCAAATGGTCACTTAAGCCTACTGCTTCAGAAGAACCTAAATATGCAGCTGGAGGACAGACAGAGTTGGGGTTACAACTCTTCCTCTCTCAAATTATAATCTTGTGAAGGAACAGATTCACTCTGTGCCAATGGGACACCAAACACATGTTGGAGAAAAGGAAAAAGGAAAGCAAGTAAAAATATGGGGTTAGTTTCGACTTTTGTGCCTCCAAAGAACAACTTTGGCAGGCTGTAAAGGTCTTAGGGACCTGAGTGCATAGGCTGTAAATTTAGTGTGCAATGACAAAGAAGGGGGAGTTTGGTTTGAGTGAGACATTTCCTCATCAGCAACTTTAGTGTTTGATGCTGTCAGAGATACCACACTCTCAAGGTAATGTTGAAGCCATTAATTCAATGGAGAACATAAGAAGTAGGAAAAGGTAACTTGAAGTGTCATATTTCTCCCTAAAATTTCTTGTCAATGAATATTCAAACAGACCTGGAGCCTTACCTCTAATTAAGACAGATCAATGCAATATGCCATGTGAAATTGGACAAGCTCTCCAAATAACCCAGGAAACATAGATAAAAAGAGGTATGTAAAACCAGTTCTTTAAGTGTGTGTTTGTAGTGAAAGAAAACACAGTCCAAACCACCTACCTGTAGATGCCTGTGCAAGTAGGTTAGTCCCCTAAATGATCTGTTTAGAGACAATGGAGAAAGGCAGACCCTCACAGACAATGGTCCAGACTCCAGGTGTGCTGTCTCTTCTCCCTCTGTGATGCAATACAAATTTGACTGATTATGCACGTGCCAGCACAAATCTTACTCTGTATGAAATATATGGTTACTGTAGGTAAGTATGTAACACAATTGCCACTTTGGCAATATTCATCAACAGTGTGGTTGCAAGCCCTGCCACACCAGCCAGCTTCAATACTGTATCCAATTGCTGAAATGCAGGAAGAAATAAAAGTGTTTTATTATTTTATAGCATCTTTAGCTCTTCTGTGCTGACAATAAAGAGCTCTATTGTTTTCTTAAGATGAAATCTGTTCTCGAATAGTGGTATGTTTTCTTTAGTTAGTATATAGTGAAACTGTCAAAGGAAGGACAGCCGATGTCAGAAAGGTTCATATTTATTCATCTTTAAATTGAGGTTGGCTGTGTTTGCTCTCATTACTGATGTCATAAATGGTCAAGGACATCAAGGTATGTGTTTTCATAAATGATGTGATCATTCCAATTCAACGATTGTGAATAGTGAGTCCTATAGCTCCATTATAGTTTCTAAAATGCCCTTGTTGCAGCACTATTTAGGAATCTGAAACCTACTAATCTCTTTTAGAAATGCAATTTCTATGACAACTCAAAGCAGCTTAATATCACTTCTTGAAACTCAGATTTCAAAATCAGAATTGTACCGTCAGCCAATCCATTGTGACAGTAGACAGTGTAGTGGAGGTGAATGAGAATTGCTTACGCCTTGGGGAACACATTTATTTATCAATACTGAAATAGCTTCATTTTAAACAGCAAGGACAGAGAGAAGCAAAAGTGAAAAATCCTCTATCTAATATGTATCAATTTTAGACATGCATCTAAGACCACACACAATTTGATTCATTCATTCCAGTGATCCTTCTCTTTGCTGCACGCAGTATCTCTGCATTTTATTTCAATTAAAATATAAAGGCACACATCAAATCATTTCTGCTTACAAAGACAAGACCACCTAGTGGTTTCTGAATGTTTAATTCACTGTCTCCTGCCACAGATGCTTGAGGCTTTGATTAGCTTTATCTTACGTGAAAGAGGCACCTCATGTAAAAGGAGACAGGGTGATAAGCTTTCCTGTTGTCTCCGCAATTCTGAGGGAAGGTTGCTCCATTCTGATCCCTGAGCTACCTAGAAAATACACGTTAGAAATCAAACAGGCTCTTATTCTTCTTAACCACTTAGCCTATTTCAAAATGGGATGAATCTTCTGATGACTGACACACTGAACTAAGCATATTTCCTAAGGCAAGGACTACAGTGTCCTTCTTTTAATCCTTCTCTTTGTGTTATTCATGTGTATGTGCCAATATTTGTGCCTAATTATTTGTAGTTTATTTTGAAGACTTTCATAAACTTGATAAGTTCATCTTCTTCTTTTTCCCATAGACATTTAAAGATGGAAGGGCAAAAGATTGAGCCTGAAAAAGATAAGGAATGTGGAAGGAAAAAAAGTAAATTTATATTTTTGAGAAGCCTTGGATTGGGTGTAATATTTAGACAGAACTGTACAAATACACTTTGCCAGGGCTAGGTTTCAGCTGTGCTACAATTCATAGTTATGTTGAGCTTGCCTGCAGCATGTGGATCAACTCTTATTTTTTCAAGTATGTATATACATTTAAAGAAAAAGGGTTCCTTTACAATTACAGCTACAGGGTAGGTTTAAATAAAGTACTGATGATCACTAGCCACTTAGAAAGCACCTATAACTCAGGAAAGAAGCCTGAGTTAAAATAGAAAATACAAAATGATTCAGGGTTCTCAAAAAAATTAGAGAAAATGAGAAATGGTGTATTATGAGTACTCATTTTTCTTGCTTTTGCTTGGTTCTTAGGTAGTTAAGTATGGGTATCTTCTACAGGGATAAAAATTTTACGTTTGTCATACATACATATACACATGGCACTAGACATGATGGTAATAAATAACTTTAAATTGTATGCTTAGAAATAATGTCTTAAAAAGATATCAAATTAATTGAGGAATCTCTGCCCATAGCTTGTAATTTTTCTTCTGTTTGTAGATTCCTTGTCTTGCAAAGAAAGCGTTGTTTTTTCTCTTGTGTTTTTAATTACACTTTTTGACCCTCTTTTTTAAAACTTTTTTCTCTGTAGCATAATAATTATTGATTATTATTGATAATTGATTATTATCATTATTAATGATTATTAAAACAATGGAGCATTAAAACAGAAACAATTTGCCATGTGTGTTCTCTATTGGCCTTAGTTCCACAAATTCTTTAAAAAAAAATTAAAAAATATTTTTTCTCACTTGTATTTGGCTACACTGTAAAATCAGGAAATATGTTAAAGGTCACAGATCAGAAAAAACTAATTCCACCAAACTGAAAGTGGAAGTCATCAAAATTAAAATATAAGAAATTTCCAAAATCTTCATATGCAAAATATTATATCCCAGAACAGGTGTCTCAGTTTTTGAGACAAAACTTCAGGAGGAAACACTCCAGAGTGAGTGTCTCCTCCAAAGGGAAAAGGGCCTCCCCTTTTCCTCTGTCAGTAAGACAAATGGTTCACAAGAAGTGAAAGTGGGAAAAAGAAACCAAACTGTTTATTAACACCAAACAAAACAGGGTAGAACAGGAAAAAAACACCCTCAACATACAACAAATTCCCAGAGAGGGAACAGACACATAGGCTTGGACCAGCCAGGGCCGCCCTGTGGGCCCGCCGGGGCTGCCCCGCAGGCTGCCCGGACCGGCGAGGAGGGAAGGGAGGCAGTGAGGCAAGGGGAAGGAAAGGGAAAAAAGAACAAGGAAAAAAAAGAACAGAACCTTTTCCCAGCTAGCTGGAACACAAAGAAACCCAAAAAGCAGCACAGCACTCCCGGTGCACTCCCTCCCGAGCCCTGCCCAGACCCTGGAGCCCTTGGGCTGAACCGTTCAACCGCCCCCTCCAGTGCCTGGCTCCAGCCCCGCCCCCGGGTCCACCTTAAAGGCACAGCATCCTTGGGCATTGAGCGGGCGGTTAAGGAATAAAGCGGCTTCATAACATCACTCCAGGACAATAGGGAACAGGAAACCTGTGCAACCACATGCTCTATTGCCAGCTGGAAAATCTTAACCTTCTCTAAAGGACATTTGAGGAATGGAAACAGAGCATATATAAACAAACTTGCGTGGACCGTGGGAATCTGAAAGTTCAAAACAGCTTCAGATTTTAATTTACAATGTGCCTGTCTCCTAATTAAACTAACTATGAAGCTCAGATAGAAAGTGCATTGGGCAAAAAAAAAAGAAAAAAAGCAAGCCTGTATGTTTCCAGTATAGCAGATAAATAGGTAGCTATTACCTAGGTATTGTTTCTAGATAGTTTACCTTCTTAGAGATCTTAAAATGGGATTGTTTACCAGTAATGAGTTTTCCCTAGATGAGCAATTGTTTTTGCAGACATACAGTGTGTTGAAAGGCCCTATTTGCTTGTAGCCTATATATACCTGTAATTTACCTGTAAACTATATAGAGTGAAAAAGTAAAATAAATGCACTTCATTTGGGAAGATTTTATTCTGGTTCTGGTTTTTCAATATGCATTGTTTTCTTGAAGCATTTATGTTAACATTAAAGTTCATTAAGATGCTTAAGCTTAGTTGTATAAGGGGCATAAAGAGTAGGCCAGATAGCTTACTAAAATTGCAGCTCAGCTGGAGATTTTATTTTAGTACATTTCAGAAAAAATAATGTCCATCTTGCAAGTTTAAACAAAACAAGGCACTTTTTTTTTAAAGCCTTTGGTGCTTTAAGGATAAAACAGTCAGCAATGCTTTCCACCTCCCCAGATGTCGTTTAACACCAGGAAGTGCTGGGGAAAGGTGCTGCACTGTTTCATCAGGGCTGTGTTTTTGGTATGTCTCCACAACACTGCACCAGACTTTAAAGAGAAGTGGAAAGAGGAGATACTGTGGTTCTTGTTTCTCTGAACAGGATGGCCACGGCTGCCATCTCCATGGGTCCCGAGCTGCTGTGCAATAGCAGTGAAAAGTTTAAGGAGAGGGTGACAGGAGTCAAGGCTGTCACATGAGATCTATTTGAGGAGGTAAATTTGGGAGAGGAGTGTTGAAGTAGTGTGAATACCTGTGAAAGAGTTGGAATGCAATAAAAATAAAATTACAGTTAATAAATAAATAAGACATTGAATTTTACTATCAATATGAAATCAACAAAGCTATAGCTAAGGTTAAGTTTTGCATTTAAAAAGAGTTTCTATCTTTTAATAACTTACAGAGGTCCCAAACAAATTAAGAGCACTTCTTATTTGTGTATGGCATTTTTACTGAGGAATGAAAATGTGCAGAGAAAATTAGATTTTAAAACAAAAAAACAGGCTTTAAAAACAATCAGTGTCAGAAAGTTAATTTGTCCTTCCAGGTCTTAATAATGTACTCAGTTTTCAGAAAAAAATAAAATTGAAAACTAGTGAATTTCTCATTTGAATATATTCTGAGAGGTTCAGACTCTTTTTCCTATTCTACGTAAATACAAGTTGTCTTGGACTCAAGCAACTAAAGTTGCTTGAAAAAAGTAGTCAATGCATAAGGAGAAAGAACGTGAAAAATATGTAACTTAATTCTTTTAAAATCTATTATAAATTTCAGTTCAGCAGGTTTGGATTTTTACTTTATACTCAAGATTGGACACAATATATTAATGTAAATGTTACTTCAGCCCTTTTGAACATTTGATTTTTTTGCTTGCATAATTTAAAGCATTAATATTCATATATTATAGGATGCTAGTTCTGAAAGCCTATTTAAATACAGCTGTATTTAAAATGGATATTTAAATCCTAAAATAATGTTAGTGTCTAAGCTTAAAGCTGTAAGCTGTCAACACAGACTACCTTTGCCCTGATTGAAGAAAGCCATTAAACTTTGTCTCATTAAAGTTTATTGACTTAAGCATGGGCCTGAAGCCAATCATGTGTTTAAATTCTGCTCCTCAAATAGATCTGATTTCCTAAAGGCTGAATTAAATTCTAAGACATATTGTGTTGAATGGATCATTGGCTATTAATGCAATCACACTCTGTATCAGAAAAAGGTTTAAGACACTGTGTTCTTGAATTAGAAAGAGATCCCTGGATCCTGGGAGTCCAGTGGTGGGTTCAAATAGAGAGAAGGATGCTGTGTGGCAAAATGTCCAAACAAAAGAAAATCTGTAGCTTTGTTTCTTTTTTTTTCAAAATATCGGGGAAAAAAAAAATCTTCCTCTTGAAGGGGATGGACATTGTTCTTTCCCAAAACTGATTAATCTCTAACAAAAGTGTATAGTTCTTCTCCTTTTACCTGCATTAACACCTATTCCCACCTGCACACCAATAAAGGTCTTCTGGATAAATTTAAACTGTCCAGCCTGCTTGTGTGGCCGTTAAAACCCACTCTCACATGTAAAAAAAATGCCTATCTTCATACTGTAAATGGTTATATCATACTCCTCCTCACCCCTGCTCTGTGCCTTGGTGACAGCAGCACTAAAATGCTGGTGGGACGAGCACTGCCCCGTGCTCTGTTTTTGGGGCCCAGACTAAATTGAACCTGCACCCTGCAGGGTCACACATCACAGCATCTACTTAGATGATGCATTGCAGCAGTACATCACCAACAGGACTGTCAGTCAGAAGATGGCACAAGCTCAGATAAACAGATCCAAGAGCAGGTTCAGTTTAATTACAGGACAGAAGGTGCCCTGATGTTCCTTGGAGACAAAACACTTGCGCCAAGAATTAATATGCTCTGCACTGCTGTGCAGTGGTCTGACAAATATGTTGAAGCATCTGAAGAGAGTTCATACAGACTTTGTCAAGAGAGTGATTCTAAAACAAAGATGAAAAGTGAAAATCCTAATACCTTCTTCATACCCTCAACCCCCCTGGATTCTAACTATAATCAGTATTTCAGTACTTCAGAGAAGGTTTACAGAGACAGTGTCAGATTAGATTTGGCTTATAGTGTAAGCTATACAAAAATAAGTTGCTATTAGAGGAAACAGTTTTTTTATCTTTCTTAAGGACAAACATTCTTTTTTGTGCAAAGTTACACCTAAACAAGCAGGTCACTGCTGCTTGAGGGAACTAAGTCACCATAAAAAACTACACCCATCCCATTTAACATCTCATTTGCTTTATGAGCCACCATCATATTTATCTGTTTATTTATTTTTGTATTTGTTTTAAAATTGAACAGATGAGGGCATGTTCACAATTCATTCCTACCTAGTTGGTGGCCAAAATAGTATTTTATTACAGGGTGTTGTGCTCCTGTTGTTATTTTTCTGAGCTCAGCTACTGCAACCTGTACTCAGCATCTTACAGTGAGAGCATTACCTTTTCCAGCAATGGTAGTAGCTTCCTTTGCAAAATAAAGTCCAATGGCAAGCTTAAGCAGCAAGTTTATAAAGTCAAATACAAAACAGTGCAAAGTATTTATACATATGTATAAGTGCATTAAGCATATGTACACATATGTTTATATATATATATATATCTGTATGTATCTGAACTTTAGCACTTTCTTCTACATATGCTTTTTTTTGGTCTGTTTATATATACAGACATATATGCTTTTGTAGGTGTTAACATGTATGTGATAGCTAATACATAAACACCAAAATCAACAGTTTTCCAAATGCTGTCATCCTTCTGTGAAGTTAAGCTTAGTTTATGCCATTCCCAGATCGTCTGAAGTTAGATATTTGTACTGACAGCACATCATTTTATTGTGAAGCTGTTAGGGAGAAGCCAGAACTTTTGGCATCTGGGTTACATCCAGGTTTTGGAGGGAAAGGTTTGGCTATTTGTGAAAACATTCATCTGCTGTATTTTCAAATGTGGAGCTGGAAGTGTAATAGTTTTATTTTTATGCATAAAAATAAATGCATAAAAGGCTGAAATGTTGGGATTATCAAATCAGAGGAATATTCTTTATCAGAGGATTATCAGTGAAGGAGATTTATATGTTCCTATTTTATCACCCCAACTATCAAAGTTCTTAGGAATAAAACTAAACCTATTGTTCTGTGCTCTGTGCAAGCAGAATAAAAGTCCTGGTGCATTTATAAACCAGACAAGGAAGCTAAAAAAACCCCAAAAAACAGGGAAAGAGGAATGCACAGAACCAGCAAGATCATCTCTACTTTTTCTTATGAGAGTCTGGAGCTTTTTTTATTTTGCTTTGTTTTGTTCTCTGTCTGGTGGTTTTCTTTCCTGGTTTGTTACTTTTGATTCCTTAGTGGGGATAGTTAGTAGGAAGATAATGAGATGAAAAATAATAAAGAGAGAGAGGTTCAAGATTTGGGGTCATGTCTGAACACTCTGGGCTGCAGGGTATGAACCACACAGCCAGTTACTTCAGGGACAGGATATTCTCTACATAATCTGCAAGAAATTAAATAGAACTGAGATCAACTCCCCCAAAAATAAAATCTGTTGAGAGATGAACGCTGTTCTTTGCCCCTTAAAATCTTTCTACAACAGCTGTCCTGGTTTAAGTTTTTGCCTGGCTTTTCCCTGTAATTCCTTTCTTGAGCATTTCAGGGCTTAAGGAGAGCTGAAGTACAGGGGAGGAGGGATTGCCCCAGATATCCAAGTTGCTCCTGGAGCTTCCTTAATTAGTGAAATAATGTACACAACAGAAAAGAATGATTTTTTTCTACAAAAACATCTATTGGTGTATTTCAGCATAATTATGCCTGTAACTGTTTCTGCTACTGTATAATGCATACTAAATCCCTTTGCCTGTACAAATAAGTGGGATGTATCAGTTTAAACCCAAAATCTGAATTATACTAAAAATATTTTCCTGTGTTGTGCAAAGTTACTATGAACAGAGAAAAGCTGTCTTATTAAAATTTAAAGTTTAAGCTCCATTGCTCTTGGGAACAAGAGACATCAGACGAGGTTAAGAATCTGTCTCTGAGAAGTCTACAGGTGCATTCTCTGCAGCCTTGTCATGGGATCATTGAAATCACAGTCCTTTTTGGAGCACACCACTGATCTCATCTGATTTGTACACCTGGGTCACAGTTTGTAGAGAGCAGAGCATGCAGAAGGCAAGAGGGAAGGGACTTGGGCACCCCTTGCAATGGGTTGAAAACATATTCGGCATGTCCATCCAGACCCATTTGTTTGGAGGTGCCCTTGGGTCATTCAGCTCAGACATAGGAGTTAACCAGGCATTAAGACAAATGGGCCAGATCATCTACTGGACTAGGGGTTTTTTTGGAGTTACTGTTTCAAGCTGTCGGCAACATATGAAAGTCATCACAGTCCTGGTTTATACTCAGTTGATGTTTTCATGGTTATCTTCCTTACCATCTGTGCCATAAATATTGGTTTTTAATGAAAGCTTAATATTTCCATTATCTAAATAGAAAATAATACAATTAATTAAAAAAATTAAGGAGAAAAAAAGAAAAATTGAATTGAAAATTTCTTCTGTTTTGGAATAATCTAATGTGGGATTCTTAAACATATTTTTCCTCCATTTTTCATCTACCTCCCTCCATCTTTGATAAAGTAAGCAAGATAGTGACACTCCTACTACTTGATGTTTGTGGCTTTTTCTCTCTGGATATTTTTTACTGTTTGACTGTAAGGATTTCTGGCACACTGTGTTACTCGTATCGTATAGTATGCTTTAACTAATAGAGACATTTTGTGTGCCAAAACTCTGCTGCTGCACTGCTGTCTGCTAGTCTAAAGCTCAAAGAAACATACCACAGCAGGAGAAAATACGTTATAATTGTATAACTTTCTGGGTTTTGTTTCCTTTTTGTTATATATATTTTGTTTTCCTGAGGGCTGGGGAGGAGGGAAAGGGTGCAGAAATAGGAATACTGGCATGGTTCCTGATTTGTTTGTATTCAGGTCAGCAGACAGCGGCAGGACTGCTTCTGAGTGTTTCTCTCCAACTGTTGTACCCTATCCAGCCCTGTGACAGGAACATCAAAAAAATTTGGCTTGTATTTCTGTTTTATAATATCTGCCAGAGTGCTGCTCTATTTTCATCCTGAAGCACTGAGAAACTAGAAAAACAACTGGATTATATAAGAAACCTTTTCCAAAACAAAGATTCTGCACTATTTGAAGAATAAATGCCAGCAGCGATTTAGTTACCAATATATGCAGAGAAAGCTAACATTCAAATTCCATTAAATACTGCATAGCAGACTATGGTGTATCTGGATACACAAGCACACAGAGCACAATCATTTTGTACTACCACTCTCTGTGCTTCATATGGCCTTGGGCTGACTACAAAATATCTGATCCGAGTTCTGTGTAAGAAATGCAAAACTAACTCAGCTGACTTTCTTTTTTTTTTTTTCCAGAAAAAGTGAAGCACACAAACTGGAAGAAATTAAGATCTGCTTGTACGACTGGGAATTTTTCAGTAAAATATTTTGGCACATACTAAACCTCTGAGAGATACCTGGCATGGTCTATATATTTTACTTGCCATTTATTTTTGTTGCTTGTTTTTCTTCATTTGAGATACACTATTGTAAAAGCAGTGTATCAACAGGTTGTCAAGATTAAAAGTCCCAGCCTTGGGAACAGCTCATTTTCATCATATCAGACATATCATCTGTCTCATATATTACTCGGTTGAAGGAAAGAGACTAGAAACTAGCAAAATCTAAAAGCATAAAGTAGAAATTATCAGTAAACAGATGAAATACATTGCTTTAATGGAGTCTACGGGGTTACTCTGACAGCCTTTACCTAAAATGTTATGAGCCACCTGGAACTTGGGGGAATTCAGAGGAAGGATAATAACAATACTTTGTAGTTTTTAGTGCCTTTCAAATAAGGGTCTCAAAACACTTCACAAACATTAGTCAAATGTCATAACAGAGCTGTGAGATAGTTATCTATTATTATTATTCAAAAACAACAAAAGATCCTTTAAAAACAAAAGCAAGCTAATGTTTCTGTGTATTTGAGTGCAATCCAATTAAGCAGTCTCCCTTGGTGTAGTTTTAGCACTAACTTTCCCTTATTGTGGTGAAGAAGGGATTGGGTCAGCACTGTGCCAGGAACCACTACCAGCCCCTAGATGTTGTACACTTCCCCGGGATGTAATCTAATATTTTCTGGTGATACTTATAAGTCATCCGTGACTCTGGATCCTAGGATTTTATCCTGCTACCCTCATTTGAAAAACAGAGAATAGTACCTGTGCATTCAACCAAGTCTTTGAAAATGTTTCTCTCAACTTCCCCAGTTAGGAGCTAGATCAGAGATCCACATGGAGAGACAAGAACGAGGACGACTTATGCATGTAAAACAGTTCAGGAAAGAGAAAAAGACTGGGACAAGAAGATTTAATAAAAAGAGTAATGCGATGGTTAAGCAGCTGTCTAGAGAGGGCTAATGACTATGCAGTGTTTTACTGTATGACTATCCATGTTTTGTCACATAGCTGGTGAATCTAGAAATCTTTTTATGAGTAAGTATTTGTTAACCGTCCAGTGCTAGTAATTACTCAGCTCTGGATGATGTATGCACTAGAGCTCCTGTAGTTAATATAAGTTGATTTGATTACATATCAGAGGATGGACTCAAGTGAAAAATTAATTATAACCATAAAGGTTGCATGAAATTCCTGACTGCTTAATTTGTACCTAATGTGAAGTTTAGGTTGTTTTTATTATTACATCTTGCTTCATCTTATAACTGAGCTACTGGGTTAAAACATTCATAAATATGTCTTGGAATGTTGGTTCATTACTAGAAACACTTTCAAGAAAGCTTAGCAGTCATATCATGTAAACATCTATCTTATAATTAAAACTCAATTAATATGTTTGCAACAAACATTTGCTGCTTAGGATGTCTACAAAAATTGCTTAATGGAATCTAAATTTAATCCCTATTAGGAACACTTTAAATTTGATCACAAATCTTTATCTCCACATTTTAAACATAAAAACGGCCTCAAGAAGCCACATCATTTTAATCACAAAAGATCTATATCTTGTCTAGATCAATCTTTAATAAATTATGTTATTCTGGCAGACTGCACACAAGGGCAAAAAGAGTTTTTGTAGAAAAAAATTAACCAAACAAATCCATATACCCAAACAATGTGTAATTGCTGTGCTTTTAAAATGTAGTCTGTTATTTCCCTCACTTGTGTGGGGAAGCATAAAATTCACCTAGATAGGCAGATTCCTTCATCCACTGAAAGCCTCAGAAAATCCAGGCGGTCCTGCTAGTGAAAACAGGATTTAACTGAGTAAAAGCAGCAGGATTGGGCCCAGGACTAATATGTGGTGCTGTCAGTCTGAACTGCGTCCCTGCTGGACTTATACACTTAGAAGTTGATGGTGATGGTGACATTACTGAAACGCAAAAGAAAGTATAAAACATCTGCTGGCAAAGAGAGCAAAACAAAACTGATATGTGCCCCAGAAGGGTTGTAAAGAGAAATGGGGTTAACATCCATAGCAAATGCAAGAGGAAATAATTCTCTCAAAAACTAAACAAGGTGAAAGCCTGATTCCAGCATTCTACATTAACATTAGAGATCAGAAAACACAGCAGAAAACAGATTTTGTTGACAGGGAGAGGGGAAAAAGAGAGAAGGAAAAAAACCAACAACCCCCACACAAACCCTTAAATTAAAGGGTAGCAGACTTAAATGTCCAGAGCTGCTTTTCAAGAGCTAGATTCCTTCCAGACAGAAGGCAAGCCTGGATTCCATCACCTTCCCCCTTGTCCACTCCTCACTCTGACATCATTGGTATGGGCAGTAACCAAGTAAGACTGGGTGAGTAGAGTAGTTCACCTCTTCTTCATAAGTTCGTATGTGCATTGAAACAGTTCCTTAATTCATATGATGCTGGAGTATATTTACAGAAAATATGTATGAGCTACCCTTCATTCTAACAAAAATTCTAACAAAAAAAGCTAAAAGAAGGATTTATCTGTCTTTAAATCAGGTATGCAATCTAAATCAGTTGTGTACCTCCTTTTATATTTGCTGAAGAGAGATAAGCACTGCCGGAGAGCTTTATATCTCACCTGTCTTAGATACCTATCTTAGGGTACAGGAATTGCTCTCCAGAGGTTGTCTGCATGTCTCCTTCTTACAGAGGAAAATTTCAAGCCTTATTTAAAAAAAACCCCTACCATCTGAATATCAGAAAGCCAAGGTGAATCTCTTCCTATGTGTTGGCTTACCTTTTAGAAGGTCTGTTCACTTCAGTAAAAGGACCTATCTAGAATCCTCCTCCAAGTTATTTTTATTCCTTAACTCAATCAGTAAGCATGTCCAAAATGCAGTGTGGGATTTTCCAATCTGTTCAGTGTTCAAGCATGAAAAAGTAACTACCAAGACAGTGAAACCTTCAAAACTTCATCCTTCCTCCACACAAGCTGTTCAATTCATAATTTCCTTATGGAAACTTGTTTTTTTCTAGATGCTACTGAACAGACTACAAGTACCCTATGGAGAAGTAAGTTTTCATAATGGTATCCTTTACTTGGGAGTGAATTTTTCTCTGCCTTTTTTACTGTACCACATTTATCTGCATTTTTGGTCTGTTTTCTGCTGTTCTTTGTCACTCACTGCGGTACAAATATTTGGGCAGTAGACAATAAGACCAATTTATATGAATGCTCTTCCTGGTTACTAGATCTATTTATGCACAAGTTGCATAAACAGGTTGTTAAAGATCTTTTTGCTCTGCTACTTTTCATATTTATACACTCGTTACAGTCCTTTGCCTCCCTTACTCTCTTATGGGAGCAGCATAAAGGTGCTGTGGGTACGAAGAGCAGCTGTGAGGAGGAAGAAGAGGAGGCACTGTCAGCAGCATTAGGTGTTTTACTTTCATGCATGTACTTGCTGCCTGGCCCTGAATGCATCATGTTGTTGATGTGCAATCACAAACGGCTGCAAAAATAGTTGACAGTTGGCATTGAAGGGAGACAGCAACAGAAACTGCAGAGGTGAGTAAGCGACCTTGTCTGGACACACAGTGTATGTGTGTGGGTATATCCTCACTTATTTCAGTAGACTTATTAATATCCTTCTTGCTGAGTTGAAAATCAAAGTAATGAGGTGTGGTATATCTGATTGGATACTTGCAATCAGAAGACCTTACATCATAGGTCGTATTAGCTTTAAAACTCAGGAAGCAACTCACACCCCTTCCATGAGCAAAGTCAAGACTATCACAGATGGAGTGATGCACTTCCCTTGTAAGAGAGAAGTAGCAGTTTATTGATACAGAACTATGATTTGACTAAATTTGTAAGTAAATGTAGACTCAACTGCAAGGTTGGTCTTCATTGCTCATTGCATAGAGGGCAGGGTCAGACAAAACTGTCAGGGAAACATTGCTGTTGAGACATGAGGTCAGGGAGCCTATGTGCAGCTGAATCCATACATAGTCCCAGACTTGATCAATGTTTTATACCTAAAGGAATATATATGCACAATCAATGCTTTATATCAGTTAGCAGCGATTTCAAAGCTTCAGTGTCTTTATTCCAATTTACTTACTGGGCCTTGGATGCAATAAGGATTCTCTCAACCTTGAGGAGTAACCTTGAGATGTGTCCCTACTCAAGGGGAGATCAGGGTGTGCAGCCCACTGCCATTCAGGATTGCACAATGGGCCGTGGCCTGTTCACTATCTATGGAGTAAGATGATTGACTTATATTTGCCTACCAGTCGTATTTTGTGTTGGCATGCACTCAGCTAGGCCCCAGTTGTTGAGCAATATTTATGGTCCTTTACCTACTGTGTTGCTATGTGTCTCCCCAGAGTACAACTTAAGCCAGATGTAGCCATCAAAACCACCACTGGTAGCCATTGCTGAAGCAGAAAAGAAGGAGGGGAGAGCACACAACCACAGTCTGGGGCTAAACAAATAAATGCTAATGTTAAATAAATTATATAGATATATATAGATGCTAAAAAAGCTGGCAGAGAAATTTTCCTATTTTTTACAGCAGCTTGTGAAAGTCTCCTTTCTCACGCAAGCTAGCTGTCAACAGTGTAGAGGGTTTTCTACACCAAGACTTTATCTCACAGGTGCAAACTTGTTATGCACAGTCTTGTTTTCCACACTGAAGAAAGTATTTTGAAATGGGTGTCATAGCATTCAGCCAATCACACAGGGAGGTGTATAGTCAAGCACCCAATAATATTATATCACTCTTGCAAACAAAGCTATATAAACAAGTCTGTACTTAATTAAATAATCCCATTTATCCTGGACTTCTGTGTTGTTCTTCACACCATCCCTGTGGACAGCAGCAACAGATATATATGTGAACATGCAGATATATACCGGTAATGAACTCATGAATGTTAGCCAGGAAATTTTAACTTCCCTTGGATTATTGAGTGGTTCTATCTTCATAATTGTCTTCTTTTATGGTTGATTTTTCTCTTAACACTTCATCAGCTTTCTGACTGCAGCAGTTAATTTACACATTTAAAACAAATATTTAATAAGTATCTGCTTGGTATCATTACATGTAACTCTTCTGAACAGGATCCCAAACTTTTGTAATGAGTATGTCATGGGGACTGTTATATTTTATATATGTTATATTTTCTTGTTCCACAGGTAGAGAAAGGAAAATGTAATAATAAAAAATATATATGTGCCATTCAAAACTACTGGATCCTTTTTACTTTTACCAGAAAAAAAGACAGTATACATCTGAAAATCCAATCACTTTAACACAATCTTCCAACTGTATTGTGTAGTCAAGAGGATGTCTCCCTTATTATTGGTTCTATAATAAAATTATGTGCATGCTTACATAACAGAAGGATGTCATATCATACTAGCTGTAGGTGTCTGTCCTTCCCCTTCTGTTTTAACCCAAATATGTTTCAACTTAAGTAGGATGAAATACACACACCCTTCTAAAAACAAGCCAAATCAGTCATTTCAAAAATTAAAGAGTCAGTTTTGAAAAAAAAGAGGAAGAAGCAGAGCTAAAGAAGCTTAATTTCCCATGGCTCTGTTTCTCTTTGTGATACACCATAATGTGCATTCCCATCTCTTTCATTGCTCTTTTTCCTTTTTTCTTTTTTTTTAACCAAGAATCAGATTCTGTAACTTGAAATGAATTACAGTTATGAATAAATAGTGTGCATGTACCTCTGACTTCTGTTTCCTGTGATACTAACATAACAAGCTTCTCCTTTATGTTGGTACTGCAAACTATTTACAAACCCTGTCTACAGCCTATACACTATATTATACAGGGCTATTATAGAAACTTTACATCTTTGAGAGCTCTGTAGCCTTGTCAAAATTGAATTTGCACAGAGAGCTTAGAAGGACTAATATACTTCTTTTTGGTATTGTTTTGGGGGTTTTTTAATAGTATGAGATCCAAATATGCACTCTTAATGCCTCCACATCCAGAATTTTCAACATCTCTGAGACAAAATTATATGCATTTATTTTATTGATGTTTAACCAATTCAAAACTTCTCAGTCATTCTGCTATTTTGATTTCAGTTAAAGGACAATTTATTAATATGCGCTTAAACAAAGATTTTTCCCAGGCCCTTATAAACATTGTTTCTCAGATACTGTGTTTTGCCATCAAACTTCCTTTGCATTATCCAGACATTTCACTGTATTTTAGATTGCAAGTAGACATTCCCTTTACAGTTACCTTACAATACTAGATTTTGCAAAGAAAAAATGTTAAAGGTTCTCTAGCAAGGAAATAAGTGGAAAAGTATAAAGAAATATATCAAAGATACTGGAAGAATTTTTTTTTAATATTAAACATATTTTTGGTTTGACCTTAAAATTACATGAGTACTACATGTGAGGACAAAAGAAGATGAAGTTTAATAATGGATAGTGACAATTAATAAGCATTTCTGCAAAAATTTAAACCTTCTCTGTTATTAAGAATAGTGGAAAAGAAAGATGATATATGGTAATTGGCTGCAAGATTATTATATTTCTCTAATATAATGTCACTATGAAAAAGAAAGTGAAATCAGAAGAGGTGCTTTTAGCAAATAATAAGAAATTTGGATAGTGCTGTTCAACGCACTGCTATAACCTTATCTGAAATTGTGGACACTGTGCTGTTCATCTATATACAAGATGACCAGACTAAACAGGTGTGGAAAATAAACATTAAAGTGACAGAGAAACAGACATTCAATCATAACCAAGAAAAATTGTTGAGAAGTATGAAGACTGACATAATTCCTTACAGAAATGAAAATGAAGTAAAGTATCATAAAGCCACAAGAAACGGATAAAAAAAGTACTATTGCCAAAAGAAACAAATGGGTATAAATTAGATCTGAATAAATTCAGTCTGAAATAGAAGGTTCATACAATAGAAAAAAGGGAGAGTGAAAAGGAGTTATCCTAGCAAGCATTAATGAGACTATTAATACTTATACTAACAAGTCACCTTCTAAGTAACTGGAGTGTATGTTCTAATATTCCTCTCCAGTTGTGTTCTCCAGCTATATTTTGTATGACATCTCTGTTTATGTTTTTTCTCAATGTGAACTGTCAAAAAGCACCAGAAAGAAAATTTAGATTCTTTTCATATGCTGTTTAAGAAGTAGTTGAAAACACAGTTCAATTTTTTTCATATTTTTTGAGTTGTAAAAGGACTGAGCTCCAGAGGTACTAGAATGCTGAATTCTAGAATACTATGCCATAAATATTAACACCAGACTTAAGCAAATCTGACAACTGAGCATAGAACTTATACTGAAAGCTATATCTAAAAAAGTGCTTACGACTTTACTTGCTTAATTTATTTTCTACTTATTGTATTATGTTCAAGACAGAATACCTGCTGTACAGGGGTAATGCTTTGCTATGAATTTAATTAAAATTATTTATGATTCGTTAAGCATGGGGAAAAAACAAACAAACAAACAAAAAGTAAAACACCTCTTGTACCCCTCCCCTGAAAAAATGAATGCTTTGTGGAAAAATATTTTGCAGCAGCATTAAACTGAAACAATTATTACAGAAAGATAAGCAGGAAAACAGATAAAAGAGAAACATCAAATTCTCTGTTGGTGTGCCTGTGCTTGCTTCTTTCTTGGTCAGCAGAAATATGGCCCACAGAACAAGCTAAAATTTTTAAGCATCAGCAACATCTTCACTTCTGCGAAAGCCTGAACAAAGGAGAGCATTCATGAGAACATTTATGATAAAAACTTTGCTAAAGGGCAACTTGGGCCCCAGTTCTTTATAGCAGTTCACCTGGATCTGTCACATTTGCCTCCTCAGATTCTACCAAAATCAAAGGTGTATCAGTCTCATTTCAAAGCAGCTGCCTTACTCATTCATTCTGCTGTAAGAAGAGGCATCGGTCAAGAGTGAGACTAACATTCGTTCAATCAGTGGCTACCTTACACTTCCCATCCCTTTTTAGAGGAAAGAAAAAAATAAACTGTTCTTACCACTAAGCAATGTATGTTCAACTGGTTTTAAAATAAAAATTAATGATTTATGATAAATAATGTGTAACTTCTTGCCAGACATTCATCCAGTCCAGTAGGTATCAAATCTACTGGAAGATTCAAATGTTTGGCAGTTAGGAAAGTAAGATCACTGTGGAGGAAATTTAGGGAAATTTTACTTGTAGTTTATTAGTAGTGGAACTATTCTACAATTTCTCAGAATGCAAAGATGCAAGAATGCAGAAACACTACTTCACAGTTAGAATCTGTAGTGGAATTGTAGCAACTACTGCTGATTTTAATATTTCTGTAATCATAATATTAGCTTCTCAATATCTGTCATGTGGACAAATCTTTAAATTAAAATAAAAATAACCATTATTACAGCAGCCATGAAATAGCTGTTTTGCAGCAGCTATTTCATGCTGTTCTATGTTGCGGTGGTTGAGGCCACCGCAGCAGTGACCAAGGAGCCACAATGCCCCAAGACGGTTGAGGTTTGCTGGTGGGCCAGCACTGAGGTCTGAGAATACCCCCTTGGTTATGACGAGATTCCACAGTCCCTTGCTTCCCTATGTAGATTATTCTCCTTTGGTTGGCCTGTCGGCCTACCCCCCCCCTTTTATCCCTTATAAGTCCTGTGTTCTGGAAAGTTCTCACTTGTTCAGTACCCCATTAGTTCTTGGTTCCTTTCTTCCACCCCTCGCTTTCCCCATTGGTTGTTGTTCAGTCACCCCATGTTCTCTCCACCCCTTGGCCCTCAGATGATTGGGCCTGATGCTTTGCCTGCCCCTTGTTCCACCCCCATATAAAATCCTGGACCCCTCAGTGTTCTGGGTCTTTTGTCGCTGGATCCCTCCCTGAGATTAAATTCCTTGGAACTCCATACAAAGGATTCCTCCTGCCTCTTTATCTCCAGCGTCGCTGAAGGAGCTATCCTTGTTGTGTGAGTGTGTGTGGCTGCACATTTCCACCAGCACTGTGTGTCTGGGTGTATCCTAGCGTGCGTGTGTGGCACCCCTGAGCAGATCCCCTGTGGGACACTTTTGGGAAGGGCATGGCACTCATTCCATCCACTGCCTCACCACGTCAATTCTACGTTTCTAAAAATTCCACAGGGTATTGGTTAGTGGGATACAGGACCAGATATGAAGGTTGTGAAAGAGATTTAAAGCTTGTCTGACAAGTAAACACAGGTCTGGTTACACATTGTCACATAATTTGCAACTGATGCACTTAGAGACTGATTTTGTTGTCATTTATAGTTATTGGTATTATATCAAGATAACTTAGCAGAACTCATTGGCATTTTATCTTATATATAATAATAAATTCAGTTAGAGTCCAGCCCTCAATTTTGAGAATTGCAATAACAAATGCAATTAGATTACATAGATATATATTTCAGCTTTTCTCTTCCTGCTTCCTAAGGAGTCTATCTGCTGTCTCATTCAATATGGAAGTCAACGCCTGACTAGTTTTCTACAGCAAATTCATTTTTAAAAAGTAAATCTAGAGAATAAGTATTTTCTCACATAGAAAGCTGAGACCAACAGCTTTTTATCTTTCAAGATTTTGAAGTTAATAAAAATTACAAAGCAAAGAACCTTGCTCAGAGGTTTTACTGAGAAGTCCTAACATGATATTTGGAGAGGTTTCACAGTGTGTGTAAAAGACAGTATACCAAATTTAAACACCCGGGGCATAATATCCAGGTGCACAGATGTGTATCTCTACAGAAAGATGACAAGTATGATGCCTTTACCTTTCCCCCATTCTTGAGGAAGGTTGAAGGTTGGACTAGTCCCTCAAGCACTCTAGAACTTGTGTCTCAGATCTGTGCTAAGTGAATCCAAGAGATGGCATTAATTATGTATAAGCAGTGGATTTAGAGACATTATTCCAGTTATTCATCTCACCCTATTAGATATGTCAAGGTACGTGAAATGAGTTGCCCTCTGTGACTTGCTTTTTTAAACAGGAGGTAACTTTAGTCTAGGCCTTACATTTTGGAGATGAAAGTGAGGTGAGACAAAACCGGCCTTTCATGGCTGTCTAATGTTCCTTAATACCAGCATATGATGCCAACACAGTACTTCTCTCCCTCAGCCCAGAAAGCTTCTCCTCACCTTGACCATAGAGAGTACCTTCTGTATTTGTAGAATAAGGAGGGTGTGGCATAAATTATATTTAACGTTGCTTTAAGGCACTCTACTGAATCCTGAAGACCCTCTCTGCCTGTGAGTGATTATCATGGGGTAGTATTGGATGGTGTGCTAAGAGCAGACAAGAGTTCATTGTATCAAGACCCCAGGGGACCTCTTGTTGAAATTTGAGTCACTGCTGCGCTGAGCCTAAGATGATATGCTCTAATTTAGCCCAATGGTATTGAGAATTGCTTGCCTGGTAGATTTTCAGTCCTGTTCTTTTCCTGAACTCTGGCAGAGCAAACTCAATTTACTAGTCAGACATCTCTGTTCCATATACTATTCAGTATTAACTTCTGTTTTGTTTTGTTTTCCTTTTTAAACACGAACTTTCTCTTCTAAGAATGGCACTCATCTGTGTCTTGTATAATCACATGGGCATTTTTATATCCTGGCTGCATATTTCCTATAAATTACCTGTACAATCACTGTAAAACAGTGCAGTTTGAACATTTTCTGTTTTAATACACATGGTCCCTGTGAAGATGTTGGTGGGTGAACTGCATGGTTATGCAATGGATCTGTATTTTTTCTTTAAGCCTACTAATTAATGTAATTGAAGTGGATTCCAATTACTTTCTGGGTAGGGCGTAGTTTAATTTATGTCCATGTGGTTCATTTTCCCATGCAAATCCAAATTTTTGGTTATTAAATCAAATAATTTATAGCTCCCAGACAGCAATTTTAGACCTTCTCCTTTAAAAAATTAATTAAACTGAAGCATGCAGTTTTACATGCCAGTATTAGAAGGGAGGTCAGCAACTAACAAAAAGTACCATACATATCATGGATCTGATCCTGCCTCTCTTAATTATCTTTAGCATCAGATAAAGTTCAGTGAGACTCTTCACTGCCCTGGATATTAAAATCAGAATTAGAAATGATGACACAATCTTGAGGAAAAACCTTGGTGAAACACCCTGAAGCAGCAGCAATCATTGTTAGATATACTAGAAAAACAGGTTTTTAAATGGAAAAAATGGTACCTGCTGAGGTCAGAGAATGTTACTTCACCAAGTATACCAATGCCGAGGTTTCAACTTGCATAAGCTTTGCCAGGACTTACCAACTATCATTAAGGAAAAGAAAGCATGGGAAGTAGGAAGGATTTTATTATTTATCCATTATATTTATTCTTTCAAACCACAATGTTCCATAAATCCTGCTGTGTGCTGAAAAATAAGTGCCATCAGTAATGGATGCACCATTTTCAAAGGCAATTTTATAATTTTCCATATCTTCCTACTCTTCTAAGACTTTTCTTAAGGAGTTGCTTGGAAGAGGAGATGAAATATAGTTTTAGAAGCATATTTTATTGCTCTATGTCTACAGACATGCATTAGAAAAGACACAAAAGACATTCTACTGGAGCACATGGTTATTGTTTAACTCAATCCACAAGTCATTAAGTACAATAAATAATTTACACATCAGAAAATTGATTGCTACTCATAAATGATTTCAACTCCTCTTTATTAGATTTTCAAACATTTTCCACTTTCAATAGTCAAATATGCTCAGTTTGAAAAGCCTTGAAGGCATCTAGAAAATAAGTTTGGGATACACAAAATGTTACTACCCTTCTTTGTGCACTGACTTTATCCACTATGGTATCTAGGGTGATGGCAGAGACACAGGCTCTTCAGGTAACTGCTTTCAGTTTCGTCTCAGTAGAAATTTTGTTAGTGAGAAATGTGAGAGAAATGTGGGTTAAAACGAGCATAAATCTCTCTCCCCACCTCCTGCTTCCTTTTCTAACTTAAAGTCACAGTGGTCTAGATCAGTCAATTTAGGTGAAACCAGACTTCAGTCTGAGAACAGCAAACAGATTAAAATAAAAGGTTTTATACCCCAGTATGAGCTGGATTAAATCAGTAACCTTTCAGATGGCATAGTAAATAGATTGGGAATAGAAGGATGGATGAGTAACATTGGTGTCTTCACTCCTTTGTCTCAATTTACTGTCCGTCAAACCTACTTAAGTTTTATGTTATTGGCTCTTTTGACCCAAACACTTACTTAAATTCAGGATGCTGAGGTTGTTTCTGCTAGGAAAAGAAATTAGTAATGAAGTCAATTTGGATTTTTTGGCCATAGTTAAAAAAAATCAAACAAAAAACTTTTTTCAAATATCTTTTCTCATTGGGGTTGTTATGGATTGTGTGGATTTCTGATCCCTCTCAGACACTTTTTTCAGATTGTCCCACTCTCTTTCCCTGCTGAATTGACCACCAAAAAAAAAAAAAATTCCCTTCATTAAAATTGTCTGCCTATTTGTTGAACATGCATCTATACTTTGCAAGGTACTAGGCACAACTTTTCTGTGGTGTCAGTATTTACCTACTTAAGGAGTTTAAATTGTTTGAATTATACTAAAATTAAAGCATGAGTTATTATGTTTTTCCAATATTTTGAGAATTCTGACAGACTCAAAAGAGTATCAAACTTGTATCTTTATTTATTGGAATGAAAGTAATAATAAAAATTATTTATTGAAAATTATTCTAAAGGTTTTCTATTTCACAATAAGCATGACAGTGGTCTCATTTTGGAAGTCTCACCTTCAGGAATCAAGCGAGGTATTGATTGTTCCAATCAATTACGTCACCATCTGAAAGTGTAATTAAAAAGAGCTTTTGCATGACTTACTGTGTGACTAGCCATGAACAAAGAAGTGCACACGGGGGCATATTTTGCAGTCCTTGATGAAATGAAATCCTGTTGTTTTCAGTGGTAGTTCCACTCAATTAAGAACCATAGATTTTGGACTATGCATTATAATGCACAAGGACTTTGTGCATCGTGGCATCAGAGATGATTTTAGGATGAATATATGTATAAAAGAAATACAGGATAAAAGAAGTGCTTCATTCTACATGGGGTTTTACATATTCTTCATCAGATTTACGTATTCCTAATCTCTTTCCCTTGCTGTGAGGATTTATACAATACCAGAAAATAAGAGAATAAAAGTTTCCTGCCACCTTGCCTTTTTGCTTACTTCAACAGTTTGTAATCTTTCCTTCAGTTATTGCTCTGAATTGAGTTTCTAATGTTGCATAACATGAAACATCTCCCCAAACCAATAAACTGAATGCCTGTATTTAGCTCTCTAAATACATTACTTTTACTAGAGGATGAACTGAATTGCTTGACTAGACACCTACTGCCATACCTTGTAAAATGAAAATAATCTGAGTGGGCTGGTAGGTATGACAGCAGGATCTATGGGAGCCTATTCTGGAGCAGCAGATTGGGAAGTTTTTTCCTAGAGTATGGATCCTCCTTTTCTTTTATGCAGCAAAACGGAGCTCTAGGTATTCTACTGGTTATCACATTCCAGGAATCAATCTTTCTGCAGGCTTGATACTTTTGGAAATATAAGAGTACATCCAATTGGTTGTTTTATTTAGTGGAAATACCTGAGTATATTTTAAGAGATTTTCTTTCAGGGACCTCTATCAGCAGTAGCTGCATGTGTCAAGAAGCTGAAACAGGGACCAGGGAATTCATCACACATATCTCTGCCAGCCAGCAGCATATTCTGACTCTTCTCTGAATGAAGCAAACAGCAGAGTTTGAAAGTCACTATCCTTCAAAACTGTCTGTGACTTTTCCCGTTCCCTTGTACAACTTGAATGTTTGTTGTGTTGTGGAAACAGTATTGCTTTGATACACTTAAGGCAGCTACTGAGTGAAAAGACGGTGCAATTTTACAGGGACACAGAGAAAGAGCAAAACACTGTATTAACGAATAAATAAATAAATAAAATTGGTAAGAACTAGTAATTCATGATATGGAGACCATGTTTTATTCTTGGCACCTGAGCCTATATACTTGTGATCAGTATCAGAATTTGAGCTGTATAAGAAATAGTGTGGCCAGCAGGACTAACGAAGAGATTTTCCCTCTGCACTCAGCACTGGTGAGGCCACAGTTCAAATCCTGTGTTTAGTTTTGGGCCCCTCATAACAGAAAGGGCATTGAGGTGCTGGAGTGTGTCCAGAGAAGGGAAATGGAACTGGTTAAGGGTCTTCAGTACAAGCCTGATGAGAAGCCACTGAAGGAGCTGGGAAGGGGGGCTTAAGGGAGACCTTGTGACTCTCCATACCTACCTGAAGGGAGAATGTAGTCAGGTGGGGGTCAATCTCTTCTGCCAAGCGATAGTACAAGTGGAAATGGCCTCAAATTGTGCTGGGGAGGTTAAATTTGGATATTGGGAAACATTTCTTACCTGCAAGGATTATGAACCACTGGAACAGGAAGTTCTTGAGTCACCATCCCTGACATATTTAAAATACATGAGGATATGGTGCTTAGAGACATGGTTTAGTGGTGGACTTGGCAATGCTAGATTAATAGCTGGACTCAATGATCTTAATGGTCTTTTCCTACCTAAATGAATCTACTGTTCTACAAAAAAAAGGGAGAATACTTAATTGCTGTTTGAAAAGGGTGTTCATTCAGGCTCACCTATGCCTCACCACAGTACAGAACCCTTTGTGGTGAGAGAGAAATGCTTTGAAGGAAGCAGTTATAAAGAACAATTTCAATTCATGGTCCTGAACAAAGTAAGAAAAAAATGAGTCAAGCAAAACTTTCCCCAAATATGAATCTTAATATAAATTTTATTTGCACCAGCAAATTAAAAAAAACCTGACAACCAACCAAAAAAACTCCTCACAACAGATCATTTCCAGAGTATAAGCAAATGAGTCTGCAGGATAATCATCTAAAAACAATCTCTTGTGTCTGAGATGATTTTATCACTCCCTGAGCTACTTGTTCCCTACATTTCACTTGGGAAACACAGTAGCATTACAGACAGCTGCCACAGAGGAATAAGCCCATAGCACCAAATTTCTTATAAAAAACTCCCAAAAATCTTGAAAGGTGTATCTTAATTAGTTTTGATATGTAATTAAGTAGTTTTCTTGTCAAGTGTCTTCCCCCTTCAGATTTACAGACTCTTATGCAATTTTCAGATGTATTAGTTGTATTTCAGAAGAAAAAAATCTCTTGCATACTGCCTGACATGAACTTGCCTATACTCATGTCAATACCATTAAAAAGGTATATGTCCCAGAAGCTGTAGAGGATTGATATTTTTTTGTACCTGGAGTATAATTAATTTTCTATTCAAACCTATATTTGGTTAATATATTGTGATAAGAGATTGGCCTTACATTTTAGAAATTAACCAAACACGTGAACCAATTTGATCTCAGGACTCTCAAAACCAGTAAAACATGGGGTTTGCACACAACAAATCACAGAAACAGCATTACGTATGGAAGAATGTTTTCTAAGATGGTATTTATGGGGAGAAGGGCCTGACTGCATTGCTAGAATCTGACTAGTTAGCAAGAGAAGATGAGTTTTTATCTCTTGGACCTTAGAGAGTACGTTGTGAAGGAAGATGAAATGTAAGGAAAAAACGGATTCTGGCCCCATTGCAGAAGCCTTAAGCCCAGTAACAATCTGTGAAGCTACCTGATTCCATCTTCCTCCTAGACATTGACCTCTGCGGCATCAATCTAACTATTTAGATCGTGACTGACTTGATGAGTTTTTGTGCGAGACTGAAATGTTAATGATTAATGGCTCAAAAAATTGGCCATTTGCTGCCAGTGTGTAAAGTAATAGCCCAGGTGCAGAGGGTGTGAGCACCAGAGGATGGTCATGACAAACCAACCATTGTTTAGCAACATGCTGGGGTTTGAGCCAGATAAGGGATGAGACCAATATGAAGCAGGTCCTGTGAGGGGGGATAATACTTTTCATCATGTCCTGTCTCAGGTGTGAAAATTCTCCTCTGAGGAAGCACTGGGGTGTTTACAAATAGGCCAGACGGTTTTCATCCCTGCTGATGTGACACAGCCAGCTCAACTACACTGAGGCAGCTTTCATAGAAGGTATTATAACCATCAGTGATCCCCAAAGTGCCCCCAGACTCATTTCTGGGGTCTTCACCAGAGGACTGCACATGATCCACAGTGTGGCAACAGATACATGGTGTTAATTTAGACAGTGTAAAACTCTGCTCCCAGGGAAGGTACCCTGGGCATTCCCATGTAAACCTAAGTGTATATTAACCCACTGAATTTTGTGTTTAGTGGACTTCCCCCGCCCCCAATGGATCAAGACTGCGACCATATTTTCAACCAATGGACATCAAAATTGCAACAATCAAATCTTGTCACTGCATCCACATGTGGATCTTTCTACTCTTACACTTTCTTTCTCTTTCTTTCTTTTTCTTACATACATTTACTTTAGTGATATTTTTATGCTTTTATATTTTTCTATTACTATAGATAATTATAACCAAAGTGGCAACATACCTGCTTCCTGTTGCTACAAAGCTGTTCTAAAGTAAACCCTATATATATATATATTATAAACAGTTATTATTCAGTGTCATTTCACTCTAATCCACCCTAAGGGACCAATTATCAAGAATTTGAGCTACCCTCTCCTTCAGGGGCAGATCATAACTATTGTGTAACTATTTCCAATGTGATGTATTCTATAAGGCTTCTTCATATTATCTTTAAAGGACTAGAAAGGCACTCATACAGCTAGAACAAAACAACTTTTCTGTTTTATGCTATTTCATTTTATTCAAGATTCATTAGTGAATTACTAAGTAGGTAATAACCATATCAATAATAAAATGAATATGCAACAGTGAAAAAATTCCCTTTTCATATTACTTATGTTTATTATTGCTGCAAGATAGAATTATCAGCATACATTTTACTAAGGACAGGGAAGAACAATTAGTAGATGTTCTTTGTGACAATAAATCTACTCAGTTCAACACCCATTTCTTTTTCTAAATGCTGTATATAAGAAAAGAAAAATAGCTATAATTTAATAGTTATAATTTGCCTTTACAATAGCTAGTCACTAGATCATCAGCTGACTGTCACTGTCAAAATAATTATGAAACCATAATATATATTCTGCAGAGATCTGTGTAGATGATAAGCTATTGCTTTTCCAAGAAAATGTGGACAGTGTAAATATCTTACTTTTGAAATTAAATACTTATTACTAAATTGAAAAATACTAATTTAAATAGTTTTTTTGAGTTTTAATACCCAGTTAACCACAAAATTGAGATTTCACATGTCTACCTTTGTGTATTTGACCACTTTTTTGGGAATGAGTGATTATTTTTCTTCTTGTAATTGGAAAATATTAGTTTTTAAATTGAATAATAACCTGTCAGAGCTGGGTACCTGAAAGTCTAGATATTTAAGTACCAAGAGGAAGCCTGACTACTGTAATCACCAAAACTGCACAAGTATTTTATAAATCTCCTCTTTCCCATTGTTTCTCTTCTGGTTGTTTCAAACTCTTGCATACTTCCTCCTTTTTCATGAGGTCAAATTTACAATGAATCCCTCATTTTGTTACCTCTAAACCAGTGATTATTTCCAGTATTTTCATTTGCACCATCCCCTTCAGTTAATGTAGCTGTTCAATATGCCACTTAACCATAGTCTAGTTGAGGTGTTAGGACATGGGTTGGACTCGAAGATCTTGGAGGTCTCTTCCAACCTCATTATTCTGTGATTCTGTGATTAACACCACCTTTTAAGGTAAGAATATGAGTGCACATAGTATGTGTGTGAGTGTCTACTGAATAGACAAAACAAAATGGTGTTTGTCCAGAAAAAAATTGTGCTAAAAAGGAAGAAGACTCCTCACCCCAACTGTCATCTTTAGGAAGGAAAACAGTGATTAGCTAGGTTAAACACTACCCATGAATTTTCAGACACTTCTGCAGCAAAGAAAGTTTAAAGAAAAAAAATTATGTTTAAGTTTTAAATTAAAAAAAGTCCTAACAAAAGCCACCATGAAAATTTATTTGCCATATTTCATAAATCTATTTAGGGATGAAATGAACTGCATCTTAAAATATTTAATTGTTCTGCGTTTATAAGGGATTCTAATGGATTAAGTCATATCTGGACAGGTGAATACTGTTTCTACTGCCAACAATTTTTTTCCACCATTCATATCATGAGTAGAAGAAGATGCCTGCTGGAAAAAAAAAAATGTATTAGAGGGCTAAACATGGGAAAGTACTTATGAACACCTTTCTGTTTAATGTTTACTTTTACTGGTTTCTGGGGATAGGTTATTTGAATTACCATCCTCCAACAACCTGACTTTTCATTCACTGTCTTAGGAATGTGTTGGTTGTGATCTATTGTATGGATAATAAAAAGGCAGATGGTGTGATCCTTATATCCTTGTTAGGTCCAGTCTGTGACTGCCATTTTAACTTGAAGATTGGGATACACATTTGGGATGTACTGAAATATTTTCATTTCGATTTTCTGAAAAACTAAACCAGAAGATTTATTATAGGCCTTCCACTTCCTATTTGTCATGTAAAACTTTTGGATATTTAGTTATCAAACTTACAAGATTCTTTTAAACCAAAAATAGAATAATGCAGTAGGATGTTTACATTTAAGTGTGGAAACCCAGCTACAAGCTGCTGCCCTGAATCATGCACAGAGCAACCTAAAAAAGCCTCCAGGTATTATAGGCCATGTTAGCTCATCTGCTTAGCAGCAGAGGTCATGATGAGCACATCACCCTGGTAGTCTATTATCTCCTCATGAAATTCAGAGACCAAATCAAGGATTCTCCTCCAGTATTAAGACTCTCTACAGGATTGGCACTAACTGGAAGAAAAATTTTTATCTTTCTCTGCATGGTCCTGACCTCCCAAGGCATAACATTCTAGTGAGGCTCTGAAACTCTTGACCAATGGAATAAAGATCATGGGAAGTATCTGACAGCATCTGGACATCTAACTGTGAAGAAGAGCTACTGTCATGCATGTATGTATTTGTATAAGTAATGCAGGAGTAATTGCTTCTCTGCAGCTTTCCTTTAAGCTTCATATACATGCATATAACTTTTGTATAGCCATTAAAAGGCAAGTAGCCTACAGCTTCCTTCCCCAACCAAAGAAAAAAAATGAAACAAGCCAAGCAAACAACTAAACCCAGCAAATCAATATAAAAAAACCTATAGGCTAGATAAGTAAGTAGAGGATTCTTCACATTTTTCTCTTTACACATATGGAATGAGGATCAGGGAAGTATTTGAGATAAAAAGGTTCAAATTCTGGATTTTGAAATAACTATTTTTAAATTAAAACTTTCTATTTTATTTTGAAAAATAAGTAAAGATGGTGAAGTATGAAGATTGTGGGTGCTGAAGCAGTCTGTTAATTGACTCATGTTGATTCAGACTTGGTAGAGGAGGAGAAAGAAGTGGATATTGTCTACCTTGACATCAGTAAAACTTTGGACACTGTGTCAGAAAAGTTCTTAATAGAGACTGTTGATGTACGGGCTGGAGGAGAAAACAGTAGGGTAGGTTGAAAACAGGCTGAATAACTCAGTCCCATGGGCAGTGGGCAGTGGTAGAAAGAGACCAGTCACTAATGGTGTACCCCAGAATCAGTAGTGGGTCTGATGCTGCTTAACATCTTCATTAATGATTTGAACGATGGGCAGAGCCCACCTTAGCAAGTTTCCTGAGCAAAAAATACCCAGAAGAGAGGTTGATGTGCCAGAAGGCTGTGCTGCCATCCAGAGGAACCTCAACAGGCTGGAGAAATGAGCTGAGAGGAACCTCATGGAGCACAAGAAGTGAAATGTTAAGTCCTTTCTCAGTGGACAGAAAATTTCTTTTGCTGAAAGGCATATTTTTCAAGGTGCTTTTGCAGGCTTTCTACTTTTGAATGCAGATTTCAAGAAATTAGATCAGAGGAAAATCAATGTCTTTAGCAGTCCTTTACCAAAGACACATTACAAGCTTTCAACAAGCTGTAAAAATATATATTTGTGTACATATGGGTGTATAAATGCAGAAACATAAATGAATTTACCAATATGTATAACCATGTTCAAGTACACACAGACCTCAATACACACACACATACCTACATTCAGAGATAGATTTTTTTAGGAAGATGTTTGTGTGTACATTTGTATATACAGAGGCTTATTGAAAGTTAAAAGATCGGGCACTAGAGTGACATAATTTAAACAAACAGGATTTGAATACAAATGAAAAAGTAAAACAACTCTTTTAACTTCTATCTTACCTCTTGTGGGGTTTATGGATAAAACATCTTTTCTATGGCTGGGAATTGAATTTCTGCTGAAGTAGGCTAGTTTAAGCTCCTTGTGTTTCTTGTGAATAGTCATTAAAAGAAAGTAAAATCAATAAAGATATTCCTTCTAGAACTTGACAAATATTTGCAAAAGCTGTAGCAAATATTTTTTGCTAGAACAGAGATAAATACGTACATATATCTTAGAAATAATGGAATTCATTGCAGAGTTCTGGGATCAGAGCTTAGGACTGCATAGCAAACAGTTCCAAAAGCATTACCATAAGTCAGAGAATCTGAAGATTTCACAGCTTAATATTCACATGGGAGAGTTTTTTAGGTAGGGTGACAGGAAGGAACAGTAGATATGAAACACAAACAGGGCAGTGGGAAGTATTTCAGTGTTCTTCTGGACAGAGCTGAGCAAACACCTTTTTCCTGAACTTGGCACCCAAACTGTAATTTCTAAAATATACTTGATACCTTGTTTTGATTATGCTACCATAAGCTAAAGGTATTTCATCTTAATGGAAAATTCCAAGTGATGCAGGCATCAGAACAGACCTTTGATGAGTCTGAAGGACACTTCACTCTGAACACCACACAGTGCACAAACCCACTTTGCTGGACCGCAGTACCCCTGATGTCAGATTGCCTTCTGTCTCCTCTACAGCAAACAGTTGCATTTGAGAAGTGATTTATTCCAAGAAACTGACAACCTCATATTCAGTTCCACTATGAAATTAATGTGAAAAGGTTTTGGTCAATGTTTTGCTTTCAGCATCCTGTGTGTTGAACAACCAAGAATGTCAGCCGGAAGAAGCAACCAATTAAAGGGGCTCTGGAGATTCAAATAACTTGTGTTATCCTTTCATTGCTCATTGGCTTTTAGAATACATTTGAAATCACAGACAAAATCAATGTAAGTTTTCCACAGAGAGTGTCAGAATACCTTACTAATTTGTGTATGTAATGTAATTTAATATATGTGTATGTAATGCATACATTTTCATCTGCAACACAGGATAAAATTTATCAAATTTAAATTATGCTGAATCAACATATTACAGTGTTTGAGCAAAAACCAGCACAATTTTTTTATTTGTTAATACAAGTAAAAATTGATTCAGTATAATATAATTGTAATATATAATCATCAAATAATAGCATTTGGCCAGAGTGCTGAGACATTCGGACATGTGTTATGATAGATATCCTTAATATGCCACTATGAGTAACTATATCTTTTAGTGTTTGGATTTTGGTTTTTTTCCTCCTGCATATTACCCAGAAGAAAAAACTTGCTATGTCAGAACCAAAATGGAATTTTTCTTTGGAGCTGGTCTAGGAAGACACACCTTTTGAGATACCAGAATAGTTTCTAATACACTTGGTTTTCTCTTGGAATTTACTTTAGAAGAACTGATCTGGTCCAGCCATCCTCAGTGAGTTATAGGACTGACCAGAAGACAGTTCAGAAAGCTACACCTTTGCATTCTCTAAGGGCTGGAGTGCAATAACTGCATTGCCTTTTTTATTATGGTGTGTACAGCACTGGTAGGTATCTAACTGCCTTCTGATAACCTTCCACTCATTTTTGAGGGGAAGTGGCTCATTTCACAGCAGCTACATGGCACTGGGAAATGAGGTTTTCTGGAGAAGTATCCTGTGTGATAGAATTTGAAGTGACTAGGAAATGAGGCACAGGGAGATTGCTGTGCAATAGGATGGTTACTGTGAGTACTTCAGATGTTTATCATTATACACTACACTGACAAGCTCTTTACCCAGTTAGGTGTCTTGTTGTTTAATAAGCATAGCTCTACTAACACTGAATTTAAAAAAAATAATTTTTATTACATCTAAGCTGAATAGACAATAAAATTTCAACTAGGACAATGGTTGTTTTCCTGTGCCTCATTAGTTTGAAGAGACTGCTTAGGACAAGGTTTTGAGGCAAGTTTTTGTATTAAATAATTTTATATTATATTGAAAGTAATAGAATGGTTTAGGTTGGAAGGGACCTTAAAGATCATGTATTTCTAAAACCCCTGTCTCCAGCAGGGACACCTTCTACTAGACCGGGTTACTCGAAGTCCCATCCAGCTTAGTCTTGAACACCTCCAGGAATGGGGAGGTCACAACCTTTCTGGGCAACAAGTTCCAGTGGCTCACCACTGTGATAGTTAAGTATTTCTTCCTAATACCTAATCTGAATTTACCCTGTTTAACTTAAGGCCATTCCCCTTGTCATATCACTACATGCCCTTGTCAAAAGTCCCTCTCCAGCCTCCTTATAGCCTCCTTTAGGTACTGCTAAAAAGTGTCCCTGAAGCCTTCTATTGAACAGCCCCAACTCACTCAGCCTGTCATAATAGGAGAGAAAAGTCCTTGTGACAGTCTTTTCTGCATCCTACAGGGCTGGCTAGAGACTTCACAGAAGTTGTATTGTCCTAAAACAAAGAAAAATGGTTATTGTATTAACAAGTTAAATTATCTAAGTTACCTTCATGATATTGCACATTCCCAATCGGATATGTATAGAGCCATTGTTCCCACAGAATCAAATGCACCCAGATACTGCCAGAGAGCTGGGCAGGCATGTGGCAGCAAGGCACAATAATTGCACTTAGTTGCTTACTTACCAAAAAAAAAAATTAGATAAGGTCTTATATCTGCGTTACTTTTCTCAGAGCTGCAAGTCAAAACCAAATTTATTCACTATTGTTAAGTTTATAAGGAATATAGTTCTCATGGAGATAATAAAAGCTAATGTTTTAGACTACTAGGGTGTTTGTAGAAAATTTCATCTTTGAAATTCTGATAATGGCAAAACTCCCATTGGCATCACGGAGAATTTTGCCTGCCAAAAGACTGCAAGATCAACCAGAAAGTATTTACAATAAATTTACATTACATTTAGGGGCTTTTATGACTTCAAAAATTGTTTTGTGATTTCCCATATAATAGGTCTCTAGACTTCTGCTGAAATAATTTGCAGGTTCTTCTTCATTGATATTAGTTAACACATTTCAGATAAAGGTACAAATTAGAATATCTAGGAGTAATGAATTTTTCCCTATCTTAAACTTCAGGGAGGTAGGATAAAAATGAACCATCAGCATTTTGTTTGGTTTTGGTCCAACTCTCCACACAACCAAAGAGACTCATGATTCATCAAGAAGATACTTTGGCCTGGAGAGAGAGAGCTAAATTTTCTCTGATTATGTCATGGTAATCAGAGGTACTTACCTCTTTTATTTGCACGAAGAATACATTTGTGTTCTGTGAAATATTTTACTCTAATTAATGCTATTAATATAAACATACACTTTCTAATTTTGCATGAAAATGGGAATAGTAAAAATATGCTACTGTAAGAGTAATTTAGAAGTCCTCTTGATGGACTTACCCAGGGAGGAAGTGGTAGAGGGGCAGAGGAAAAAAAAGAGAAAAATAATAAACGACAAAGAGAAAAAGATAAGGAGAAATGGAATGCTGGAAGAAGGGAGAAACTTTTCGGGAGGGTGAAACAGATCGGAAACCTCATAGAAATTAACTGATTCTGATTGGAAATTCCCACGTCAGTTTCCTATGCTTAAATGCTACTAATAACCCTCAAGATGTAATGAAGAAAGAAAATAATTGAGCTACTTTTACTATACTTAGCACACTGATGTTTTTATTCTGACTAAATGATATGGATTTAGACATTGTGACAGATCTTTTCTGATACAGTAACATAAGGCAGCTTCTAATCACTTGTTAATTTTGCTCCTTTGCCCTCTCAGCAACATCCTATAAAAGTCAAACCTGAAGACAAAAATATGAGCTTACAATTATTATCACTGTTTCATTAAACTGTTACAACCCACTTTTCATATATAAGAAGTCGAGAACTGGGTAATTGCAGCATGATTGCAGTACTGATTTTCTCCTTTAGTCAATGACTTTGTACTACAATTCTATTGCTCATAACCTTTGAATACCTGACATGTAATTTTGTTCTGATTTATTGTACCTTAAATAATATTTGATTGGTATGAGCTACATGATGATATCACTTACTCTGGGCATTATAAATGCATCCGAGTGTTTACCACACTGAGAAATTCATCAAAGCAGTCTGAAGAAAGGTTATGGGCACTAAATAAAATAACTTATTTCATAAAGTGGCTTTTTAAATAGATTTTAAAATTTCACATCACTAGAAAAGTCAGATTTAGAAACATTCTTTTCTTAAGAGAAAAAATAAAGCTCAGTTGTCTCTCTCTAAATATGCACATATAGATTACAGATGTGCTACTAAATTGTCTGCTTCTGAAAATTACATATAGATCCATCAACAAAATGGTACAGTACAGTTTTATAATTCCCCTATCCAATATCTCAGTATATGAGATTACATAGCAAAAACTTACCCTGCTGCACCTTTTGTTTTTGAATGGGGAATAGAAATGTGGACTGTTTGAAGGAAATTGTCCAAAGGCACACAGAAGCAGCTACCATTTTTTCCTCTTCCACTTACTCCTTCTGATTAGTTCATAGGAAGGTCAACCATGGGAAAAGAGAGCAATGGCCCAACAGGCAATAGAAATAAGGAACTCTTAGACCTATTCTCTTCTCAGCACTGAGATGTCAGTACTTTGTAAATACAAAGGATACCTCGTTCATCTCGCTTTTTAGCTAAGATAAAAGAGTCATCTTGTATTTTTTATGAGACTAGTTCCTTTAGTTTTGATGTGATCTTCTACCAGAGTAAAGTGGTTGAGAAATAGTATTTAAATCCCAATGCAGGGTTTCCACAAACTCACTAAAGTTGTCACAAGGTTTTTGTGGGCAAATAATCTTTATTAGAGAATTATTTAATTTTTTTTTTAATGATAAAAGGGATGAAAAAAAGAAAAAGAAAATTTCTTTGACATATGTTTTCAGAGCCTGATAGTCTCTATCCAAATGGCCTACCAGTCCATAGTGAAAGGCATTTTCACCAATTATCTACATACACAAAGACACCTGTGTCTATATACACAGATACATTTACATGTGGAATTTTGTTTTATCTTAGAAACATACTACTTCCCTGGCCACTGGTATAACTCTTACAAAATCTTTGTGTTTTACATAAGTTTGAAAGGAAAGTATTATGCTGTAAAGCTTATAATTTTATCTTCAATTGGAAAGAAAAATCAGTGAACAAAATAGGTGTTTTCATGTTCTGAATGGCTTTTCTACCTTTTAAAAATTTCACATACATATGTAGTTACAGCAGCAAAAAGATTTATTTATGAAGTTAAAGGTATAAATTACAAATGTCTCATTTCAAGGCAACCCTACGGACAGCTGAGAAAGGGAGGAAAACGTCACAATTTAAACTTTAGGAAATTAATCACATCTTAGTACTGAGTACTCGAAGTAACAGAATATATATTACACAGAAAGTGAAAAAGAACTTTTGAGAAAAGGAAAGAATTAAAAATAAATAATGTACAGCAGTATCTGTTCAGTGACAGTGAACTGGCCTGTGAAATATCTCATATTTATTCTTCTTTAATTATCATTCTCCACAGATATAGGGCTTAGGCTGAACTGAAGTGTGTGCTACAGAGCTAGCACAGCTACTAGCAACTTGCATTATATTGTCTGCCAGTCATTCTGTTAATCACCTACTACCTTGAGTTTTATCACAGCAGATAGCAAATGAATAAGAGAATTTGAGGAAATTTGAAAACATTACTTTATTCACTTTTATAGTGCAGATTTGTACAGCAGCTAAACAGTTTGATTTTAAAAAAAGAATTAAAAATGTATAAACTGCATATGCCACTCTCACTAGCAATAACAAATAAGACAAGTGTTCCTTCTAGAAATGTCATTTAGAGTCATCATTAGAAAACTCAGTAACAGTTATCTGAGCTAAGTCTAGTTAGGCAAGAAACACTATTAATAAAAAAATAAATTATTTAATTGTCTCGCCCGCAAGGCACGTAGATTTCTCCAGCAGCTATCAGAGGAGCAAATTCTGAAGGCAACAGAGATTCACCATTTTGCTCAACCCACCAAGACAATGTTCAGTGCATCACAGCAGTGACTCAACAGCTGTACTAAGCCCTTTTCATAAGATTCTGCTCTCTACAGAACTTTGGAAATTACTTCCAATTTGAGCAGTTTATAGACAAAAAAAATTACTTTAAAAGCATGAGCAAAGGTAGAGAATGGGAGTTTTGAAGGTCTGCCTAACTAAAAAGCACAGGGAAGTTCATGCAGTTTTGTGTTCACCACTTTTCCCCCTGAGGAAATACTATGTTGAAATAATTTAATCTTGAAGGAGTGGGCACACTTGAGCAAATATAGACATCTTCAGCACTGAAATCACCAATTCAGTTCCTCAAAGTTCCCCGAAACATTCTGACCCAGATTAACTAATGAATGGCAGTAAGCACTCATTCTCACTGGAAAAAAATAACCTCATCTAAACATAAACATGTAGAACAAGTCAAATTAATTGTGTCCTAAGCGTGTAATTTTTTGCTCACATATAAAGAAAGGCTTGGATGATTAGTTCATCTGTGCTTTCCTGAACTACATATGTTTAATAAGATTGCATCCAAGAGAATCAAGCTATGTAGGCTTATCAGAAAACATGAGCTGTGTTGAAATGGTTGTATAATCCTGGCTAGTCCTCTCTGATAAAGGAATCAACCAGAAGGCACTGGAAAACTGCTGAAATCTATAGCGACATCTACTTCCCAAAACAAAACAATAAAAAACCAAAACTCACAAAACTAAACAACAAAGCCAAAACCAAAAGGAAAAAAAACAACAACAACAAAAAAAAAACCACCCTACAAGCAACCAAAAAAAAATCCCAAACCAAAAGAACAAACAAAAAAAAACCAAAAAAACCTCCCAACAAAACTAAAAATCAACCCAATGTGGAGATTTTTCCACACTCTAATTTTCAGGGAAAGAAGATATGTGAAAGATTTTCCATGGAGACACAAACTTTCATATAACACCATATCCACCATATCCGAACAAGACACATTCTAGTCACATATATTTTGAAGCCTATGTTTTATGACACCTGGGCATTCTTAATACATGCATATACTATATGTATCCAATTTTTTTACTTACAGTAATGACCTGCCTGAAAAATTATGCTATAGGATTTCATTCTTTAAAAAAAATTGATGACAATATTCCTCCAAGCTTGCTGTCTGATTGAATATGCAATGTAACTCAAAATGTGAGAATGTCATAGGGCATCAGAGGAAAGGAGGTAGAAATACACACAAGGACATATACCATTACAACTGTGAAAATAATAGATTTTTTTCTTTTATATACTCAGTTCCATCGTCCTTTCCCTTTTCTAATTAGCTTTCCTCCATAACTTCTCTTATAACTATTTAGCCTCCGGCTGGGATGACGTGGAAAAATTCCTCAGAGGACAATGGTAATGTCATTCTCTGGATTGCCCAGTAATAGTCACAAAATATTGTTGATAAAATCTCTCAAGCACAACACCTCCAGGATAACAGCTAGTGGCCAATAAAGTAGGAATGACCTGAAGTTCATTTCCCCTTCTGTGTGAAAAGAGAATGACCCTATCTCTCCTCTGTTGGTCTTCACTTCAAGGTCAACTCAACATATTATATTTTAACTTACAATATTTTATGATAATGATTACTCAGTAGATACACGGTACTCTTGTATTTTCTATCCTTTATTGTCTATGGTTAAACATTGAAATGGAAAATAAATACTTTGATGTGCAAGCAGAGAATCTGTGTACTAGAGACCAATGACCAATCAACCAGTTGTGGTTGATTGTGGAATGTGATGCATGTTTTAAAAATCAATACCTCTGCAGGTTCCTGTTTTTATAAACCAAGTTTATGAGAGACAAGAGCTAGATCTCTGATCCTAATGCTAAGAGTTTGGGATTCAGAATGCTCAGTGTTGTGCCTCACAGAGTGTCAGTGATTAAAGCAATATTTAATGTGTAATTTTTTGTTTGTTTTCCGGGCAAATGCTTCATTTTATATTGTCCCATTATGAAAACCACATGTAGATCCTGCTGCAATATGCAGAACACAATTAGTCTCCTGTTAGAATTCTTTTGATTCATCAGTAATGACACAGATTAATACAGGGATGTATAACATACAGAAGAGTGTTCCCTTGTTTCTCAATTGTCTGTTTTTTTAAAACCTTGTTTTAAAAATAACCCCAGACATGAAATTTCCTTTCTTATTTAGAGTTCTCTACAGGATGGTGCTGGAATCAGAAACGAAGACGAAAATTATTTTCAGATGAAAAAAAGGAATTGTTCATCTGAGAAATTCCTAATGAAGTCTTAGTGCATACTGTACGCTGTCAGCACATAGGACTAGTGAATAGCAGCATTAGAAAAAAAAATCAAGCAGCTGTTATCATTATTATCATCATCATCAGTCATCAGCTCCATCACACAGGTTTGTGCGTATGCTGTAATGGAAAAAAAAAAAAGAAGAATGAAAAAGAGAAAAGGCTCCTGCTAATTCTAGATTGCTGAATAATTTTAGCGAAACATTACACTACCCCTCTGAATGACCTCCTAAAAGTAAGTTTTAACTCATTAGCTCTGTCATTAGCCTAATCAATATTATCCCATTATATTTGCTTCTTTTTTATAGAGACACTCCTAGGAAAGGTTATCACCAACTCCTGTGTGAGAATTCTTCTGTCCCCATGGATGCACAATATGTCACCCACTGTCAGTCAGATCATCACCGACATGGACAAGAAGCAGTGGCTGTGTGATTGGCCTATGCAACATACTATATTCTTCCAGAAGAATGAACATGAGTCCAAAGGGACCATTGTTGATGTTGTCAAGCATGGAGATGTGGTGCAAATTCCCTGCTAAGTCAGTCAGACCAAATTATTTTTTATGATGTATTCCTAAGGAGGCTCTTGGTAAAAATAGTGGGTTTGCTACTTTTGTTTTCTACTAGTCTTGTTTCTACTTGTCAAGATGCTCAAAAGTACCTTTTTATAAATTTCCCATAACCTTTACAGGAGTAAAAATGGGAGTTTTGAGTCACTGAGATTTTGCTGGAAATGTACTGGACTGAGCATTAGCATTGCAATTTTCAGAATAAAATGCTAAAAAATACAGAACTTTCTTTTCCTGTAATGACAATTCTTTAATTCTTTTTAGGGTAAACTATAGGTAAGAAAATTCACATCCAAATTTGGGAAAATGCTATTTAGAAGGAAAAGCTTGTGTGCTATTGTTGTGCCATTTTGTATTTGTATTATCAAAAATCACAATGTTTCTGTGTTTGCTGAGAGGGAGAATAATTCTGCAGAATTAGGCTATTTCAGAATTCCAGGACCACAGCCATATAAAGTTTATAAGATATCCATATACAGAGATCCAAGAAAAATCATTTCAAGCTTGGTGCAACCTTTAAGTTCCCTAGATAAGTTGGGAACAAAATTTTATTAATGATGTCTAAACTTTTAAACTTGCACCAAAATGAGATAGGAAGAAATTGCTTTCTTAATCTCTCCAAAAGCACCTAACATCTAAATAAACACATTAAAAAATCTTACCTATCATTGCCACTGCACTATAATCCATTATCTTAGACATCTGCATGTACTTCAGAATTAAACACCGATATTTGTTGATAACTTTATGTCATGGCATCAGTTAAAGATGATCAATATTTTTTTCTGACTTGCCTGAAATATTTAAAAAATAATTCAATGCAAACTGCCCTGGTATCAAAATGAAAAGCAAAGTGTAACAGTTTATATTTTGCACTTTCTCAAGCCTCAGTTGTCAAAACAGCTCTGCAGGGTTTGGTGGGTTTTCGTTTTTGTTTTGTTTTTGACCTAGGTATGATAAGCCACTCTGTGTACCTGTGCTCTAAAAGCTTTTTTTGTGGTAGGTTGGCCTTGCTTGGGTACCAGGTGCCCACAGAGCCCTCTATCACTCCCCTCCTAAGTGGAACAGGTTTAGAGAAAATAAGATGGAAAAATCCTCATGGAACAAGATAAAAGCAAAAGCAAAGACAACATGTGGAAGCAAATTAAAACAAAAGCAGGTAGGGCCCAGGCCAGGAGGCAGGGTTTCACTGTTTGGAGTGGTTTCTCTGTAAGACAAACACCATAATAACAAATGCCATGACTCCTCACTTCTCTTAGCTTGCGTTGAAGAGTAGACATCATATGGAATATCCCTCTGGTCAGTTTGGATCAATTGTCCTGGCTATGTCGCCTCCCAAGATTTTGCCCACCCTCAGCCTGCTGGTGAGGGCAGAATATTGGGGGGACAGTGCTGATGCTGTGCCAGCCCTGATCAGCAGAAGCCAAAACACTGGTGTGTTGTCAACACCTTTCCAGCTACCAATACAGAGCACAGAACTACAAGGACAGCTATGAGGAAAATTAACTCCTTTTCAGCCAGGGCCAAAACACTTTTCTACTGATTGAAAGCAAAAAAATTATTATAAGATTTTCAAAATATCAAATTACTTGAAGTCTATGCTGTGATGGCTTATATAGATGCCTTTGACTTCTTATTTATTTTTTCTCAGAAAAGAACTGGGCACAAAGAGTTCTGGTTCTGGTTTTTCTCATTTCAGTGAGAGGAAATAACTGCTATACATACAAAGCCAGGCTCTTCCTATGGATAAGGCATACCTTAAATACTGAAAAAACAGAGATAGAAAACCGGATGACGACTGACTCCTCCAAGTCAGTCCAGACTATGTATGATGAAGAACTCAGACGCAAGTTCACTTTTAAAATGGTGCCAAATTTAAATTTCTAGATCCTGTTAGACAACAATATTCATATCTTGGACAGGTTTTGCTATAGATTCATCACTTCAATGTACCTAATAAGGTGTTTTAATATAAATTAACATTAAAAGTATTTAATCCAGAAAATTATTCCTTATTATCAGTTCAAAAATTTCTTGTGACACCTCTGAGTCAACTTCTCAGAGAAAGGAGAATAAACAGAGAAATTTAGGGCAAAATATGTTTTAAATGCCAATTGCTTATACAGTTTTCTCAAGAAATAATCAAGAAACTAATTCAACCTTATTGAAAAGCAATAGATTTCTTTCCTTTGTGCCAGTAAGAACTGAGTCTTCATAATTTTCCTCAGTGAATTGGGTCAATGGTAGTAATGGGTCAAAACACAACTCTTTGACAAACATTCATCTATCGAACATTAGAGCAAAATGTCTAAATCAGTATTATTTTACCAACATTTATATATTATTTGACAGTGATTTTAAAAGTTTCTTTGGCCTTCCTTTAAAAAATATACTCTTTTTTGAATCTTGCAGACAAAATATAAATTTTACTTAAATTCTTATGCTTTCAAAGATGCAATGACAAATTTGTAATGAACATCTAAACATTCTTAAAAGTTTTTCTCAAGTAGTAGGCAACAACACTGCAGTTAAAAAAAAAAAAAAACAAACAAACCAAACCAAACAACACAAAACCCAAAACCAAACTGGATCAATACAAAATATTTTAAGGCAATTTTTCATTTTCTTTAGGTTCCCTGAATTATACTCTATACCCTTTGCATTCTAATCAAATGAAAATTCACACATACCATTTCAGCCCTTTACTTCTCGTGTACAAACACACAAATGCTCAGAGGCAATCACATACAAAGGCTTGGACAGTCTTATGATGGCATCTCCTTGTAGACAGACATTGGAAAAGATTTTCTGTATGAACCACATCCCTTGTCAATATGATAATACCACAGACTTTGGCTTGACCCTTGCTTTATATATTGTGTCTATGACATATCAAGACTCAGCATAATAAAGCCAGATAAAAACTAAGTAGAGAGAAGAGCTATTCTTATCTTTTCATATGCTTATATAGAAAGCAGTTCTTTCTACTGTCTTTCATTGTATCAACTTAAAACACACTCCTGAGAACTTTCAAATGAATTAGTGGTACCATTGACCCATGGAAGATATTTATCTAATTTTCATTAGCAAGGGAAAAGTACATAGAAAAATAAAACATAGAACATTATCTCCCTAGAGCTAAATTTCCCGTCTTTTTGATACCTTTTTTCAGAAAAGTGAAACGTCAGCCTGTGTCTAAAACTGGAGCAATCTCTGAAAGTTGCATGCATACACTGGAGACTATAACTTCAACTGTTCCCAGTATATTCAGTTAATGTTCGATTTCATTGCACAGAACAGGGAATTACCTTTTCCTAGGCTTGAACAATATGCAAATTATTCAGTACTGGCAGAAGTGTGTGCTTAATAAGCCCAAATTTCATTTACATCAACTGCATTTTCCACCTGACTTGGACTTTTTTTTCCCATATTGTGTCTCTTTTGTAGCACATACGCTTTGCAAACTCAGAGGAGATAGTACTCATACTAACTTAATATCAGGGAGGAAACAAGGTAAGTGTAAACAGAAGTGAGCAAATTTTAGCAATACAGTGTTCAAAAGAAGTCTGTTATACAGTTTCAGAAAGATCACTTAGTCTAGACCTCAATAGCACTGGTAGGCAATTTTTCCTGGGCCTAAATAATGCTCTTTGTAGCTTAATAGCTGCAAACATAATATTATCAGAATCATGTTGTTAGCCAAAATAAGGAATGCAATTAAAAACCTTTTAAAGTCCATTTAATGAAAGCAGCAAAATACTCATTGGCAACTAGGAAATCTGCTTTAGAGATGACCCCAGTTGCCTTTTGATGTTTGTAACTTATGTGTTTTCTAAATTAGGTTTGCAGTTCATTGTTACCCATGCTTTTTCATTATAATGAAGATTGCAACAAATTGGCATGTACAATGGCTTCACAGGAGGAACGACCTCCTGTAAATGTATTTGTAAACATCACAGAGTGCTGCTATTGTTCAGAGCTATTTCATTTCATCACTGATTGTCAGAGTTTAAATGAATTTAGTACATCTGAAAGTTGCCAAACTGACATTCAGGAAAGCTGCAGAATCTTATATATACAGGGGAAAATAAAAAGGTAAGACACAAGTGGGATATGACCCACTCTGGTGTCCTCTGACCTGTTTATTGGATGATTGTCTGAAAGGTCCATTCTACAGAGCATTCATTCCACTAGTTTATTTATTTCTTGTGCATAAATCAAAATTATTTTAAAAATCTGATAAGGTTTGGACACAGGATTGTTTTTATGCATAGAAACAGGCTTATGATAAATATGATAACACAAGATGTTGATCTTTGTATAGGAATGTTATCCTTGACTATGCTCAACTGGGTAATATGAGAACTAAACCAAACCCCTTTGTCATGCATAATTTAATTGGAGTTTGTATATGCTAACTGTTTCCACTCAGATGATAGTTTGTAATTGGAAAACTAAAATTAATCTTTTAGTATAAGAAAAATTATCTCTTTTAGAGATGATGATCATGTCTTCAAATTCTATTAACAATGGCATTGAAAGATTGTGGTTTGCCAAAAATCCATTCCAGGGAAAGAACCAAGTCACATATGTAGTGGTTTAACCCCAGCCAGCAAACAAGCCCCACACAGCCATTCACTCTCTCCCTCACCAGTGGGATCAGGGAGAAAACTGGAAGGGTAAAAGCTAGAAAAAACATAGTTAGAGATAAAGACACTTTAGTGGGGAAAGCAAGAGCTGCACCCACAAGCAGAGCAAAACAACAAATTAATTCACTGCTTCCCATGATCAGGCAGTTGTTCAGTCATCTCCAGCAGCCCCATAACATGCAATGATTACTTGGGAAGACAAATGCCATCACTCTATATGTCCCCTCCTTTGTCCTTCTTCCCCTACTGTATATGCTGAGCATGACAATCTGGAATATCCCTTGGTCAGTTTGGGTCACCTGTCCTGGCTGTGTCTCCTCCCAACCTCCAACGCACCCTCAACTTTCTTACCAGTCAGGCAATCCAAAAGCAGAAAAGGCCTTGGGTCTGTGTAAGCCCTGCTCAACAATAACAAAAACATTGCTATAGTATCAACCCTGTGTTCAGCACAAATCCAAACACAGCCCCATACCAGCCACTGGGAAAAACATTAACTCTACCCCAACTCTAACCAGCACATTTCTCAGAAACTGAAGTGGAGGAATTTGTAACACAGTGTCTACTGTGTGTCTTTCAAGTAGTCATCATGCATTAAGCGATTAAAAAGTATTTTATTATTACCGGGTAATGAAGTTATTTCTTCATTTAATTATTTGCTATTCTTTGGATAGCATTTTTTTTACCCAAATATTCCCTTCCTTTCAGATTTGTAATGCTTACCACCCGGAGCCAAACTCGGCTGCATTACTGTAGTTACAGCCAAGCTAGCTTCACCATATGCTGTCTGTACTGTCTATAGTATGCAGAATGAATCCAACAGTTGTGACTGCTGGTGGCTCATGAAACATCAAAAACTTTCCCCTAGGAACTGAAAGGAACACTCCACCCAAGCACAGGCATGGCACAGTAATATTTTTTCTGTGAGTAACCAGTTTTTCAGGTTTAATGTAGCACACACTGAACACTAGGTCTGAGTCTGTGTATAGGCTGAATAGCGCTGTGCAAAATAGCACTGTTCCAAAGTGGTTTTTTATTGGCTAGCTTATTTCTTATAATGTTATGCCTGCTTATATTTTTGCTTCTGGGCTAAAGTTTGTTTTTGATACAGCTGAGGGTACCATCTACTATGTCTAATTTCCTATATATATTATAGAAGCCCAGTCAGAAATTTTTGGTGATGATAATTTATTGACAGAGTAGCACTTTTTCATTTATCATTTGTAACTATAATGACTACCAGAAAAATTATCTCAGTTTTGATGTATGATTTAGTAATATGACCAAAAATATTATCAGTATATAATTAGTTTGATATGCATGCATAATATGTAATTGATGATATATGTACAGATAATCACAAATTAACTGGATGAGTTCTGTTGACTCAGTATAAGCAAACTGTTTGCAGCAACCTTTCTAATGAGTTATCGATAATAGGAAGTTTAACATCAACTTAAAAAAAAAAAAGAACAAGAGGGAAGTCAGGCAACTAAAGCAAAGAAGTTTATAAAGTATAGGTAAGTTACCCTACTTCAACTTTCTGAAAAATTCAGCAGCAATTTATAGAACAACCTATTTGGCTGTACATAGGAGACAAGATTGGAGTACACAGCACACAAAATGCAGATCTGAGAAGAATAGGCAGGGTAAAACCAGCCTAAACAATTTAATGTTTCTACACAATGACATATAGAAAGGCAGTTATGTGTCATATAGCTTCATTTTTTGTAACATATTTATTGCTCTTGCATATGACACCGTCTTAAGAATATAAGGGAAATGCAGTTAAATGACACTGGGTGGAGTTAAGCCAGTTTGGATATCCATAGCCACAGAGAGGGATGTGAAATTGTCCTCTGTAATCTTAATGTATCAGACAAGAATTAATGAGCTTCAAAAGCAACACAGAAAATTCGGTATAGACACTGGGGAAACATGAAAAGGGAAGGTAGCGAATTACAGTCATAGGTTGCTGTGGGAATCTCTGTCATGAGGTCTTTAAAAGAAGTGGAAAAATGTCTATGCAGAATCATAGAGAGAACTGATTCTGCCTTAGGGCAGAGAAAAGGACCGGATGACCTCTCAATGCCTTCTTACTCCTGTTTTTCTGAGATTCTATTATGTAGATATCTACATTTAAATACATTATTTAAAATATTGTGATACTTTAGTTAATATTTTATAATAATACTAAAATAGTTAATACTATCCAATTAATGTTGATAATTACAGTAGTATTATTTACTTATAGGTAAAATTATTATTGGTATTTGAATGAATATTACTGAGTAAAAGTGTCATCCATTACTGAAGACTTAATTTGTGAATCAATATTCAAAGAGAATAGTCAAGGTCACTACTTTTTATTATTATTTCATAACTATGAATTTTATTTCCTGATAGGCCCATTTAGATTGATACAAAGTTTTTAAGAAAAAAGAGCCAGTGAAATAGTTCCAAGGATTAAGGATACATGTGCTCTGGTCTCTTTAATCTCAATGACATGAATTCTATTCATTCATTTAGGGTGGCAGAATAGCAAGCTTGAGTTTCAGTAATGAAGATAAGAATGTAATTCAGCTTTTTTTTCAGGAGACTGATAGGCAGGATCCCATGGGAAACTTATCTGAACAGTAAAGGGATGGAAGAGATCAGGTTTTCTTCTTGGAAAAACTCCTTAAAACACAAAGAGGTCAATCCCAATATGAACAAGAATGTGTGGTAGAGGGCCAGGTAACTCAATGCAGAAATTCAGAATGAGCTCAAGCCCCAAAAGAAAGCATACAGGGTCGAGCTGGGAACACTCCACTAAGGAGCAATACAGAAGCAGTGCCTAGGTCTTCAGCTCAAGAATTAATAAAACCAAAGTTCAGCTGTTGCTGACAATGGCAGGAGATGTGAAAGGGAACAAAAAACAATTCTATAGATAACTGAGAAATTGGAGAAATAGAAGTGGCATAAAGCAGAATATGGGGCTGCTGCTGAATGAGAGAGGCATCTACATGTATAGTATACTAAAAAACTTGAAGTACTCAGCATCTTATCTACTCAGAGCTTTCTCTACCTCAAACTATCCAAGTCCCTGTCCCTAGTTGCAGAGCACAGGGTAAAGAAGTGCTGCAAAAGGTACCAGAAGACAATTAGATGGAGCATGTCTTAGTGATTGCTATAGCAAGTTTTACAAGATATACAAATCCATGGGACCACAGCACATGAGACAAAAATGTATTAACAAGAATAGGAGAAAAGAGGAGGGTACTGAAGGGTAGGACCGACATTTTGTAAAGCTCAAGAAACCCAGTGAAATTCAGTGAAAACAAATGTAAAGTCCTGCACCTGGAATGGGGTCAACCCATGTGACAAGACAGGCTAGAAATCTGCTGTGAAAGGAGTCCCAATGAGCAGAAGATTGAACACAAAACAACACAGTACCCAAGCTGACTGGAGAGAAGACACCCAGATTCTCCTAGATATGCTCAGTGACAGATACAACAGACAGACAAAAGCGATGACAAATAAAATTCTAATTAAATATATAGAAAAAAAGATTCTTCATGGTGATGGTGGTCAAGCACTGGAATCATGGAATACGCTAAATATTCATCCCTGCTAGAAATTCTCAAATCTAATGTACCTAAGAAAACAGTCTAAATTCAAAGCTAGCCCTGCTTTAATCAGGAGCTTGGGTAGATGACATACTGTGTCTCTTCCACCCTAATATTTTTTATCGGATCTTTTTTACATTTTTTTCAAAATTATAAGAAATATAGATGTAATACCATATTTATTGATTTAACCTTAGCTTCTTCTTCCAGGAGTACCTGTTATTTCCTCAAGTTTCCCTCTAGCACCATTTTTAAAAGCTCCTATTGAGAATTATTTCCTTTATATGTCATACTCATTTTCATATTAGCCACTACATGGCCATGTTGTGATTATTTCTTTACATTTCATTCCTTTTGAACACTTAATCATTTTTTGTTTCACTTTCCTGAACTCCCTGTGATTTGTTAATGTATGTGTGATATTGAGGTTCCCAGAACTGAACTTATTCTTGCAGGTGCAATCAAAGTGGGGTCATATAGAATGGAAAAATTGTCTGCCTGCTGTGTGACATCAGTGTGACAGATTCCTTGGTCTCTAACAATAATTCTTATTTTCTTTAATATAGGAAGAGAGATGATCATTTCTGTATCTCTGCGAGGCTGGAGCACAAATACAGACACGCACAAACATGCACAAACACTCAGACATGCACAGACATGATATACAGAGTTGAGAGAGATGGAGCTAATTTCTATCTACCATCTCCTGAGCAAAATAATTGCTATAGGAGGAAAAAAAACCCAAAAAAACAACAGAAACAGAAAAATAATATTCTCTTGGACTTTTTGCAATAGGAAAAACGAGGGAAATGGCTAGAATAACAGTAATTAACAAAACCCACCAGAAAAGATGTAGGAGTATATTAGTCATTGATTCATTTCCCTTGAATGGTGCCCCTGGTCATATAGTGATATGGTGAGATGCTTTCATAAAATCTTTCAATATGACAGTAAATTATAACACTTTTTGATTAAATAAATCACGAAGTATAACTGAGCATGACCTGGAGGAAAATATCTTGGGATACAGGGAGTAGAAATGCTCTCAAAATCTGTCTGCACTTAAAGCTCAGCTGTGCCTTACTGGCAGACTATCATCTGGTTTCAAACTAGCAGTGTCAGATAAGTTATTCCTTCTGTTTTAGCACAATTTTCTTACTCTGGTCTTGATAGTCTGAGAATCTCTCTCAGACTGTCCCAAGAGAATCATCTTCACAGCAAAAGTTTCTGACTCCACTTCACACCTGACTCCCAGTGAGATGAAGCATAGACTAAAGGATCTTGCTCCCCCTTGATTATATTCCTAGATGAAATATATTTCAGACAGGTCCGCAGGAGAAGGTTATGAACTACAAGCAAGAAATGAGTTCAGAGGGTAAAAGTGACAATTATTTTTCTACGTGAACAAAAATGAGAAGAGTATTGGCCTTTTCCTTAAGAGTATATCACAGTTTCTGATGCTTTCTGATGCCAATTCTGCTGCTTTTGTAGTCTTTCTTCACATAAGTATGCCAAACCCTCCCAAAAAAGATCTGACAAACACCAGTTTTTTATATGATCACCTGACTGCTGTTTTTTAAAAGGAAATATCTACAAACCATTTAATGCAAATAATTCTTTATAGATTAAACAAAACTTGATGATCTATGTGGTGGCATTTACACTTACCGTCTTATTTACCCATTTAAAAATCATACTTTGTGTCTCCAAGAAATTCTACTGAAACATAACCTGCTTAAAAACAGATCTGGACTGCATTCCACATCATAAACTTACAATCCTTGAAACCAAAAGGAGCACAAAAATATGATTTTGAAGGGGTTTTGCGTGCATTTTATCTGCTGACACCTTTGCGTTCGTCAGCTGATCCTAAAAGGATATACAGGGAAATTAATTACTGCAAGCAGAGCTAGTATGGCTTAAAGGCTGATCAAGGAGCTGACCTGGAGAAGTGAGGGACCAGTACATCTCTTTCCAAGAGTCTCTACCACTGAAAGGCAGCTCTTGAGCTAAGCTCTCATCTTGCCTTAATGAAGAGAGATTTTAATTCAAAATAAATTATTCAGATGTAACTGAGTGTCTTCAGATAGGATCTAGTAGGGAGCTGACAAATGTCCATTTGACCCATTCTGCTCACGTTCTGGGTTCAGTGTCTTCCTATGAATTTTTTTCCCTCAAGTTACTAAATATATTTCTTTGGCTACCTATCATCACCATGCTTGTAACTCTGATTGCTTAGGCATATGAACATCCCTGTTAACTTGTGCTAAAGCTCTTCTAGATGATTGCTGAAGAAGAGAACCATGGAAAAAAAGCGTGTAGAAGAGCAATACTTCCTCTAATACTATGTGTATGTGTTTCAGTTATGCCACATGGAATTTCATCCAAGGAATATTTGCAGCCTAACTTGCCTGCATAACCTTTTGATTTTATTCTTTTGCATAGTCAATTTCAGTTTTCTGTTTAGTGTACTCGCTTAATTTGTAAAAAGCAATCTTCCCTTTCCTTATGTTTGTTTGTTTGTTTGTTTGCTTTGTTAGTGGTTTTTCTGGGTTTTTTGTTTGGTTTTGTTGTTTTTTTTTTCTGGATACATGAGTTCTGTAAAAAACCCCTAAGTTATTAAAAGTTGCCTTACCTGAAACATGCATTTTGCTGACTGGTTTCACCTGTTTTCTGTTCAGAAACAGAAGAAAGTTTCATCAAATCTTCAACTCACTTGGATTACATGACCCCAGACAGAAAATTTTTGTCTTGTTTTGGAGTACGTGTATGCCATTTCTTGCATATTATCTCACTGATATTTCCATAACTGTAATTTTTCAAAATACATATATGTTTTTTTTCCCATATTATAAACTAATACAAGGGCATGTTGAGTGATCACAACATGTATGATAATATTCTCAAAAGTGCTTGTGGAATAAGGAACTAGAAACTACCGTATTTTACTCATTAAAATGCTGGTGCTAGTGAGATTACAAACATATCAGCATCAGTTTTGATACTGAATGTCATGATTGTGTATTTAAAAAAAAAAACAACTTTATTTGCCCTATTTTCCTGCTGAAAACACAGAGGTTTTAGTGGGTGTCTGTTGGGGCCCTCCCCCTGCCATGTGGTCCTGGGAGAGGGGCCCTGGGAGGGAGGCACTGGGTTTCCCTGCCCCTGCTCAGCCTCATTCCCCATTGGTTGGTTTGTGTTCCCCTGTGTGGGCAGGGACCCTCGGGTCCCGTGATTGAGCAGTTCCTTGGCATCCTCAGCCATGCAGCTGGAGAAATAAACATCTCTGAAACATCCATCAAGAATCAGTCCATATATATTTCTTTTCCACGGGCCTCGTTGTCTGATACATTGTGTTGCAGTATCCCCACTGTAACAGTTGTTATTTATGCTTTGTGGCAAAGGATAGGCCTGTCTTTGAACTCGAGTTCTCTTTACATGTAGATACAGACAATAATATACAGGGCAAATAGAATTAATTATAATGCCAGATAAGAATATTAATGCATGAACAAAATTTTACATTTTTTGAGAAGTATTCTTATTCAATGATAATAATCAGTATCTTTTTTTCTAATGATTGGGCTCCCTAATCTCTTCTCAGCAGCACTCTTGCTAATCAACATGAAGCAAACCTCCAGCTTATTCAGAGAACAGCTATGTGTCTGGTCTGAACAGTAATGGAGTCTGACAACAGGTTATAAACCGAACTTTATTGGGGCACTAAGAAAGATGAGCAGCAATGCAGCCAAATGGTGATTCACCTGATCCCTGAGAGTGAACACTGGGCCAGCAATGATGTCATGGCTCTGGTGGACTATCAGGGACTCAATGTCAAGTCAATTGAGCAAATGACTTTTGAATGTGGATTCGAGTTGTGTCACTCCTTGGCTCCACCAAAATGAGTGTGAGTTGAAAGAATCACACCTTACATGGCAGTAGCATGGACTACGTGTCATCTCAGATGATGTGGGTGGCATCCTGCCTGCATGACAATGGGGGCAGGCTGTCAGACTGCAATAAAAGGGAGACTTGCACAAGTAGAACAAGCTTGCAATAAAGACACTCCTACAGAATTTCCAACAGTTCTCCTCTTCTGCTGTATTGTCAAGATTAGATCTGAAGGTACATTGTCTACAGCACCTATAGATACCCATCTAGAAACTTTGGATGAGTTCTGTTCGTGTTTCCAAACAATATCCCCTGGTTCATTAATTGTTTTTGATAGGATCTCTTTGTGAAATGAAAACTGCCACTTGCCAAATGTCAGACTTGTAGACAAAATATCCACGAAGAACAAAATCTGATATGAGCATAAAATTTATGGAACAGCATTTTATGAACGCAATATTAAGAATTAAGTAAAATATTTTGCCTGATTTAATTAGAAACTAAGATTTGTGTGCAGAAAAGGTAGTTTAATTATTTACTGGTATACTTTTATTTTGCTGGTGGTGGGAATAAGATTCTTCAATAGAAGCAAATAGATCTGTGGTTTGTGATTATGCCTCCTGAAAGAGTCATAATCTGTTTTTCTTTTTATTGCTCTCTGTATGACAGAACAAAACAATACAGAGCAGCTATTTACACTTTTAAAGCCCTGTGCTGGACTTGAGACTCTCTGTCCATCTGCTTTACCTTCATCTTCAGTCAGGGTGCAGAATTGGACCATTACTCTAGCTGCAGTCTTGTTAGACCCAAGCAGTGCAGAAAGATTAACTTGCATACCTTATGCACAGCACTTCTGTTTCTATTATTCAAGACAGTAGAACATCATGACATACTCAGTATGAAACCTACAGCAGGTTGCACGGGATTGCATCCAGGAGGGTTTTCAGTATCTGCAGGGAAGGAGAAGCCACAACCTTTTTGGGCAGCCTGGTTGAGTGCTTTGTCACTTTGCAGTAAACAAATTTTCCCTCATATTTGGATGGAACTTCAAGTGTTTCTTTTTTTGCCTGTTGCACTTTGTCCTAAATTTCTAAATTTTCTTTGTTAAATATTATCAATTTATCTGTTTGTGTGTTTTCAGATCACTTCCACAGCTGAGCCTTTGTGAAAAGTTTCTTCTGTATGTCAGCATTTAAATCATTCATGAAAAGCCAGAACTATACAAGACATGAGAAAACTTCTGCAGAACCTGCCTAAATACTACCTTCTGATTTGATAGCAAATCACTATTTAAGACTTTTTGGGCACATCTGATAATTTTGCACATCTATAATACTAATCATCTTAATCTTATCTTTTGCTTATAAGTGTCACATAAAGCAGCTTCAAAAGATTTTGTAAATTCAAAATATCTAACATATACGTTTCTTCTCCTTTATCTGTAAGACTGTTATCCTATCACAAAAAAGAAATTAGATTTTTCTGACAAGCTTTGTTCCCAAGATAACTGTGCTTGCAGTTACTCTACTCTTACGTTATCTCTAGGTGCTTATAAATTGTTTGAATATTTGTTCCAGCTTTTTACAAAAGGAACTAAAGCTAACTCACACATAATTCTCAATTCCTACTTTTTCACCTTTTTTGAAGATGAGAACTGTGATTTTCCTTTTTTTCCCCAGCTCTCCAAAACTTCATAACCTTTCATGAATTCTATAAGGTTTCAGCAAGTCTTTAAAGTTTGCTGAGTAAAATTCAATTGGACTATCCAACATAAAACTTCTAACTTACATTAGAGCTCTTTAATGTACTTTTCCTTTCTCCAGACTGAATCTTTACTCCTTTCTTGTTGATTATGTGTCAGCTGCCTGATCTCAGACAATCTTTTTAGCAATATCTGAAGCTAAAAAGAACATTAAACACTTCAGCATTCTTGGTATCATAATCAGTTCTTCCTTCTCCTGTTCAGCATTTCCCTTTATCTTCATCTTGATACTAACATTCTTACTGAATGTCTTCCTGTTGCTCTTTATAACTCTTGCCAGTTGTGTATTATTTTACATTTTGGTCTTTTACAAATTTTTTTTCCACACATTTCGTCCTTATAAATTTGACCTCTTTTTCTGTTTTCCATGTACTCCCTTCATGCAATTAAAATCCCTAAAGAGTCAATACTTTACCCAAGCTGTGGCTTTTTTCCTATACTTCCTATCCTTTCCGTATTTGTAGTCTGTGATTATGTTTTAAATATAGTTTCCTCATTAGGGTGCCAAATTTCTTATTCTTTAGACTTGTTTCTCACAGAATACAAGTTCTCAAAACTCTTAATTATTGCTCTAATAAATTTGCATGTTCAAGGTTTATTTAATCTAGTGTCTGAGAGCCAGGAGTTTTCCCCAAGAGAAATCTATAAAAGCAGTTGAAAGCATTTTAGCTTCCCCTGTTCTGTGGGCTTTGACCTATTTCCCACAACTACCCGGGCATCATCATATAACAAATCCCCCGCTATTGAACGACATACCCTGGATCTCTCCTGCTCTCTTGCTGTGACACAATGTAATTTGTTATTACCATTGTTACTGGTCTTTTTTTTTTTTCCTAAGTCACTAACAATAATCTTGGGGGTTGGAGTTATGAAGACATATGTAAAGTAAATACTTAGAGATGCTTACCTATTATGTACTTAGTCATAATTCTCCAGGGATATTGTCATTAGGGCCAATAGATCTTCATTAATTGGTGTCTCTTCAACATTAAATAAATGTGTGCAGTTGATAATTTTCTTTGTATTTTTCATTAAAATTACCATTCAAATTTTTACCTTAGTATCAAATACTTGTACAAAGTGGTCTATTATTTAATGAGTTCTTTACAATTTGTTAGCCAATTATTTGAGTTAAACCAGAAAACCATAATTTGTTCCTTTTATAAGTTACTTTTATACTCTCTCTCTGAAGATAGCTAGAAAATAAAAAGAAGCTCAGGAAAGTAAAACTTTCTGGTGCAATGTGAAAAATGTAAATTATGGGTAGCTGATATCATGAGTAGCTGATATCTGTCCTTTTGCTGCAGTCGGATTTATACCGTGTCTTTCTTGACCAGGACTGAGACTGAGAGAAAAGAAAAAACCCAAATATATGAACTATAACTTCAATTAAATGAAATAACAGTTTTAGGTCTTCTTATCCAATTCAGAAATATCCAACCCAAAATGCTACATATACTTGATGGAGAAATTGTACTCATTATCAGGTAGCCATATGGCTTATTTCAAATCTATTTGTAAAGAAAGGATACTGCCACAGAGAGTTAATCGCATGTGATGCTCATAATGTAATATGAATCACAATAACAATCCTAAATAGCCATTATGGTAAGAGCAGTGAAATGGAACTTGAAATAAACAGTGCAATGAGTGCATATCAGTTAACTTGAAAGGATAGGAGCTTTCTGGTGGAGGAAGAGAGACCAAATACAGTATCTATTAAAGGACTATTAAATGTGAATATAAGTATCTCCCTAAAGCCAAATGCAACTATTTGCCATATGAGTGGGAAAAAACAAATACATAGCTTTTTTTGCCGTAGGCTGGGTTCCTATAAATTTCCTAAGTCTCTCCCCTGTCGGATTCTTAGTCATCTAAAAACATGGTTGAACTCAAATTGAAACCTTCCTTCAACGCAGGCCCTGCTCTGTCTCTATTCTGTGCATATTGTCAGTCAACTTGTTCCTCATATCTTCCCACTGTGAAATCTGTTCACATTTTGGAAGTGGCCAAAGTATTCAACTGTTACTGGAGAAGAGGGATAGTCTGTCAGAAAGAAATACAGACAAGACAGTAAGAATCCATCATCACCACTTGAAAAAGTTTTTTTTTAAAAGAGTATATCTTTTTGTCAGGGGAGGTAGGGTAGATATGGAATGACTTTCTTATTGCTGTCAACACAATATCTACAAGCACAAAACCTTGGGGCACTTGTGGCCTCAAATTCATGCTTTCTATTTAAATGGTTGTCTGATATTTTCAACTGGTTCTTCACCCAGGCAAATGAATTTTACATTGCAGCACAAGGACACATCCACAGAGACATCTTTAAGTGAGTGAGAAAGGGAACCAAGGAAACATATTTGTGAACTATAACCTGATCTTGAACATGGATTAGTAAATAGAGGAACAATCTCTGCTGCTTTCTTGCTTCAGTGTCTTCACAGATATTTTATACAAGTAGCTTGATTAAAACTGTTGTGCAGTAAACTGACTCATATTAGTCATGCTAGATAATAAAGACAAGCAAATTTATTTTCCTAATATTGTTCATTCTTACAAAGGACACTAGGGAGTCATCAGTCTGCAGTCAACACCACTGTGATCTGCTTTGTTCCATTGTATTGTGATCCTGTATCTGCTTTGGTGAACTTTCACTGGACTTTATGGTACAAAATAGGAACAAATTGCTTATACACAAAGCTGTATTTAAGTGAAACCTTTAAAGTAAAGATTTCTTTGAATAATTAGTCATCATAAAAAAGGCAGTTTCTTTAACAAAAATGATTTCTTATTAAAATTTCAGTTTCATCAAGGTTTTTTACCTTGAAGAATAAAATAAAAGACAAACATTTCTTTTCTGACTGTCACTCGAAGACAACAATACATATTATGGAGATAATATTAGGATATGCCTCATTGTCTGCTGAGTAAATTATACAAGATTTTAAAGGCATATCAAAAAACTAAAGTTATCCACATTTTCACTTAGCCTCTGAAAATACTCAAAGCAGACTTCAGGTAAAATATTGAAATATGTAATTTCTTCACAGCAACAGATATATAGAAGAGGAGAATAAATAACACACAAAATTATGACTATATATATACTATACTTTGACTCAGGAAAATAGACCTGCCTAAAATATACAGCTCAATTTTGAGATCCAGCTGTGAAAATATTTCACCCATGTCCAATGCTGGTTTGGTTTCCAAGGCTCTCTCTCTCTCAAATGAGACAGATGTGTATAGGTCGCATTCAATATGTAAGTATGTAAAAAAGGAAAGGAAAATGATTGTAACTTATATTTAATGTCATTTAAATTTACCTTGATGTAAACTGTGTGATGAAAATTCACTTCTTTAGTGAGGAGTTTATCTTTAAAAGGGGTTGCAGTTTCATTCAGAAAGGAGTCAAAATTCTGACTTTCACCACATTATCCAAATCATTGTTGACTGGTTGCAAGATAAGATCTCATGAAAACTAGGCTTCTTACAAATTGTCACACCTAAAATCCCGTAAATATTGCCAATCCATAGAAACACTTTCAGCTAGGTTTATCTGACTTATTATATGTGTCAACATTGGGAAAACATAATTCACTTGCTGTAAGTGTCTGTCTCTTTCCATTGACTATAAAAGCAGCTAAAGACTAAACATTTATGTTGTCCAAATCTAGATAAAATACATTTTGTTTAGAGTACAAATTGATTACTAAGAATTAATATCAGTTATCCACCTATGTAAACACAAGATAACTGCTGATATGTATGTGTTGTTAAGAGTGAGAATAAATTAAGAAGTAAAATATGTGCCTGAAGTAAGATTTAAGCTCCGAGGCCCTTCCCAAGACCAAATATTCAGCCAATTAAGGTAAAACTATAGTCTCAGAAGAAACCAAGAGAACAATCCATAGGGTTTGTTCTGAAACGGACTTGTGGAATGGTGGAGCCATTTTTTATAATATGTTAGCTGTTCAGGTATGTTAACAGCCAACTTGTCCACAAAAATTTCTTCCAGCCATTCATAAATCACCTGCCAGTTTCTTGGGGTTTGGGATATAGCTGTATTATACATGTATATGTATATAGGTTTCTAGTGTTTTGCTTCATTTGGGGACTGTACTTTGAGATACTTAATTCCTAATTCTGTCTTCTCCTGGGGAAGGTCAAACATTAAAACCATTGTTACACTGGTATCTCCAGCAAGGTATGCTCAGAGCTCAGCTTCATTCACATAACTCTATGGCAACTCCAGTGTTCTTCACAGCTTTATTATGTACCTAATTAAATAGTCTATGAACTAAGTGGAACTAAACAATCAGCCCAAATCTCTCCTATATTCTGTGTGCTGCCGTGTAACCATAATACATTGTAACTGTTATTATATTTGATGAAATGGCCTAAAATGATTCATATGGTATATCATTGTTGAAACCAAAGCACTTTGTTTACAGCTTAGTGCCAAGGGGGCAGGTAGAGCTGCCCTGGCAAGCTGCACAACACTGAGCTGTTTGAGACTGAAAGGTCTGAACAGGGTGGAAGCAGTTTAAGCCTTTCCATACTGCTACACTATAAGGAACACCTCCTAGGACCTCTGCAGCTGGACCTTATCTTCAGCTCAGAGAAGTCTGTGTGGTTCCATACAAAATAGAGCCCAGGCGCTTCATCTGCTGCATGGAATGGGAGTATGGGCCTGGAAACAAACTGAGCCACAAAATTATATGGCACAGAAAATTAATCTTATGATATAGATACCTAAATATTATGTAGTCATTTCACATCACTTAAAAGCTAAACATGCAATTTAAGGTTCTTATCTTGCTTGTTGACAACACCAGTCAACAAAGACACATGAGTACCTCCAGAAAGCAATAGAAAGCAATTTATCCTATCTGGCTTCACATCTATGTTCAAAACAGAGGTACTGGAATGGATGTAGCTGTTAGCCTTGGTTGCCAATTAAATAAGCTTGGATGAATACCTTGTTTCTTTATTGGTTCAGGTGAACTAAAGATAAATGAGATAAATCCCAGCATACAACTGAAGTGTAATGGCAACCAGAGCAAGTTTTTTCAAACCTTTTAATTCGTATCCTTACACCATGATGATCTTTAAAATCTACATTATGCTAGGGAAATTTGAGCCTCCATTTTTTCTAAGCTAATCACCTTCTCAAAATACAAGAAAAAACACCCATCTTTTCTGCACCCCAGGGATTCAGTAAAAGGAGGGTGTTAGACCACAACATAATTGGTCATCTTTTAGATTTTCAGCACAGGTTACTGTATTGGGCACAGAAGGAGGTGATTCCAAAATGTCAAAAGCAGACAAGGCAGAAGGCCAGGTTGGCTGAACAGGGATCTTCTTTTGAAACTAAAGCAAAAAAATACAAGGTATATGGACAGGAGGCACGGTCAAGTGACATGGAAGGAATAGAGAGATGCTGCTCGCCACTGTAGGGAGTTTTGTGTGGTCAAAGCTCAACTGGAGTTGAAGCTGGATAGAAATGTGTGGGACAATAAAAAGATTCAATATAAAATCTCCTGGATGATCTGAAACATGTTTGAATGTGCTACAAGTTTATCACAGAGGAATGAAAAATAGAAAAAAACTTTTTAGGTCATATAGTCCACACCTTGCTATTACAGTGTTTCCAATTTACAGGGTTGGGGTGTTGTTTTCTGTGAGTTTTGCTAACTCCAAAATCCCTGGTGTTGATTTAATGTTGCTTGTTTAATATGTTTAAATATACAGTGTATATACAAACACGTTTAAACAAACATATGGGGGATTTCAGCACCATGAGTTCCTGCTAGTGTATTTGGCAGATCTGTTCTCCTCCTACATTCAGGCTGTTCTACATAAGGGGCTTAAATCTCTTCCCAGTACAGTAAATTATACCAACATCCTCTTGCATTACTGAAATTTAAAGTTCGTCTTTTGGTTTCTTTTTCAGGTGTGTATGACTTCTCCCTCTAATGCACACATAAAGTGTCTCAGCTTCTCTCCCATGCTTTGTCTCACCTCTTGCCCAACACAGAGAACACTCACTCACCTAACAGACTTTTCAGTTTCCTGAGATTTTTCAAAGCTCTGTTGCCACGGAAATGCTCCTTCATGCACCCTAAGTTTTGTGGGTTAATTTAGTACCAGTTTAACCTACTTTTCATCTAAAGAAACTAGGTGCCTAGAGAATAAGTGGACTTATTCCCTTATTTCCCTAAGCCAGGGAAACCCCTGAGAGGAAGGAGGAGAAATGGAGTGGACTCCCTGGTGCACAGCTTTGAAGAGCCAGAAAAATGTTTTTGGATATTGACTGTGAGTTTTCCTCACAGTCATTAGCTCCAAAATAAGGAGTAACATCAAGATATTGTTTCCCTCACAGAAATTTTCCAGAAGTCTCTAGATGTCATATCAAATTAACATTTCCAAGTTCTCTATAAAATGGAGTGTCACGATTCAGACAAAAAATTCTGAAATGAGCAGATACTGGGATCAGCTGATCACCCTGAATGACAACTCATGAGCAAACAGAACAAGTACTGTGAGACATCTTCCATTTGTATTTATATCAGTACACAGAAAAAGTTGTGACAGTCACTCTACAGTCTTATAATTAAAAAAAAAAGAAGACAGCATGTTCATCTTTGCTTATTTAAATTGCCTTAGTGAAAGTCAATATGATAAGCAAATGTATACCACAATGAGTAGGGGTTGCACATTCTGAATTGTGATCAGATAAGAACATCAACAATTTCTGAAGTACTAAGAAAATACATTTAATAAAATGTGCTGTGTCACCAAAATAAAGCATGAGCAGGGACAGAAACCAAGATTATAAAGGTTAACAGTTAGAAATGTTTACATAGTTTTAAAATTCATTAAAAAATAAAATAAATTCAATTTTTTTAGGACACTTCTGCTTCATGGATTCCAGTTTGACCCTGATAATAAGCAACAGTGATATTTTTATTGCTCATAATGCCCATCAATTAAAATATACCTGTTCCCTAGCTGGACTTCAAATACTTTAGTCTTACGAAAAGAATACACACAATATTTTTTTGCAGTTTAATGTAAGTTGTACATAACTGATTAGCAAAAACCTGTGCTGAATTATAGCTGTGGGCTAGAAAAAACAGTTTCTAATAATTTATTTCATTGGAAATATAAGCACTCAGGCAAAATTAGGCCCCCTTGAAATTTTCCCCATTGCATTACTTGGTACTAAAACGTGTTTCTTTACCTTGTCTTATTCATACAAATATTGCAACCATTGTCCCCATTTAAAACATAGATGTAAACTATTGACCCAATTTTATTCTTATTGTAATACCATAGACTGAGAGTTAAGTTTAAAATATGTTTATATGTATGCACATGAATATGTGTTCTCGAATATAGATATATGTGTGTGTGTGTATAGTGTAAAATTACAAACTGAATAAATGAGAAACTGAAAATTGACAGTATTATATTCAGTTGCTGCCTGTTTCCTGAAGATAGTCACCTTGCAATAGAAGGCTAACCAGGCTCCTCTGCTGTAAACATCTGCTTTTATTAGTTAAGCTCATCAACAGAAGTTAGGTGCAATTAATATATGCAGCTTTAATGAAACATACAAAACAGCAATTATAGTCATAATTATAATATAATTAAATTGCAATCACATAATCAAAGTTACCTACATAAAAACTTTGCCTTTGAAACAACTCAAAAGAGCATTGTACCCTTTTTTAATGTCTCATATCTCTTTGTACCTTTTTTCCCCGAGTATATAGACAGACAATAGTATAAATTTAATAGGAAAGAACAACAACATACAAAACTTATGTAGTTTGCTTGACAGCCTTGCATGAGTTTTCAGTGCAGTTAATTTTTACTGAGCAAAGACCTACCCAAGTGCAGATACACTTCTTATATCTGTGGTCTTTCAAATTTCATTAGGAAAGCAAGTTTGGGTCTGCTCAAGACTGAGGCAGCAGACCTTCAAGGATACATCAGGTGCTTCAGGAAGAGGTGTTATGGGTTCCATAAATAGTGTCTTCTAAGTTGATCTCACAACAATGTTAAATGACACTGTGATTTCTAGATGCTGCCATTGGAGGATATGGTGGGATATCTACTGTCATTTTGGATACCAAACAAGGTATGCCAGTCTTTTATAAGATGAGAAAGAAAAATATGTAAAATTCAATGGGGCATTGTGCCTAAAAGGAAAGCTGGTTGTTTATTCCAGGTATTTGGGTGACTTAATCTGTTCTCCTTCCTTCCTAGTGACCTGTCCACCCATTCATGTCTTCTCTGTTCCTGAAAGTGAAAAAAAGGATGATAATAACGTGGCCCATTTCTTTCAAAAACAGGGAATGGACATTTGTTTTTGTTTTGGTTTTTTATCTTCTCCCACCCTGTACAAGGAAAACAATACTTAAATGGAGATGTCATCTTGTGGGTATCTCTCTCATGTACATTGTTTTGGATCTTCTTCACTTGTTAACTAGATGGAGTTAGAAAATGCCTGACAAAGTTTTTACTTCTTCAGAACATGATGTTTTGTTAAAAACAAGACACATCAATATTAGACATCTTTAGTCCCAGGGCTGTTTGGTTATTACTAAGTTATGTATTTTCTCCATAGGTCTTGTTTGGATATAGACTGAAAATAGAATCTCATCTATTTTGCCAGGTTTATTTATCTTTTGAATTTTTTTCTCTTTGTTACTTCTTTTTTGTTCTCTCAACTGACTGCTGAGAGTCACAGAGTCTAGCTTTGAAGGCAATTTTTATTTTAGTTAAACAAGAAAAAAAATATTAGAAATTTTTATGGCTTTGGACTTTTATTTGAATGAAAGCTATGAGCTGAAACAGGAAGAAAAATCAGCTTTGCATAATAAATTTGTGGTTTATATCTTGTTTGAAAACCAGAAAACCACCAAGTCTTCTTTTAGTGTCAAGAATTTAAGTAAGAAGACAGTTGCAGAAAGTTATAATCCAAGAGCAAATTTCAGGAAAATGTAGTCTTACAGAACTCTTCAAACTTTTTTCTCAAGTCATAGAGAGTATGGGTCAAAATACAAGACTAGTAACAGGGTTAAAACACACAGATGGGACTCGTGACCCCCATCTTCTACATTCCTTTTTTTCACCCTATCCCATTTAACTTCAAAACTTCACTCATAAAACTTCTAGTGCTCAAAGTTTCTTCCATGTATTAGATTTATATGTGTACAGTTTATAAACCAGGATGAGCTGCAAACCATTAGCAATTAAAAATGCTGAAGATGACTTTAAGGGTGAGGCAGTAAATTAATTTGTAGGTTAAAGATCCATATGCTTTTTGGTTTGGCCAGAGGGGTACCCATGCTGGAAGAGTTTGCTCCTGAAGGACTGTGCCTTTTTGAAGGGACCCACACTGGAGCAGTTCATGAAGAACTGCAGCCGTGGGAAGGATTCACACTGGAGAAGTTCACAGAGTGTTGTCTCTTGTGGGAGAGACCTCAGCCTGGAACAGATGAAGAGTGTGGGGACTCCTCCCCCTGAGGAGGAAGGAGCAGCAGAGACAATGTGTGATGAACTGACCAGAGCCCGTTTCCCATCCCCCTGTGCCACTATGCTGGAAAGAGATAGAGAAAATCCTGGCTGATGTTGAGCCCAGGAATAAGGAAGAGTTGTGTGGACGGTGTTTTAAGATTTGTTTTTATTTCTCACTACCGTACTCTGATTTGATTGGTAATAAATTAAACTAATTTTCCCAAGTCAATTCTGTTTTGCCTGTGATGATATTTGTTGAGTGATCTCTCCCTGTCCTTGTCCTATGAGCCTCTTGGGTTTTTATTCCTCCCCTGTCAAGTTGAGGACAAAAGTGCCTTTAGTAGGCATCTGGCATATAGCCAAGGTCATCTCACAACTATAGTTTTTATTAGTTGGCATAACTTTACTTTTTTTAGTCTCTTTACATGCAAATCTGTACTACTGAATCCTTCATTTGCCTGACCAAAACTTATTTTTCTGGTACAAATTTCTGTCTAGCAAACATTTTCTCTGTGACATCTCAAAATTGTAAAGATATTTTCATTGTAAAGGGATCATTTAAATACTACCGTGAAACATTAAAGAAGCATGAAGCAGTGAGCTAATGATGGTTTGCTGATGTTTCCCTAAACAGCATCTTACTGTTGTAGTTGCATTTTACCTTGTTATTTATTCATAACTGAATTGCCAAAGATATTAAACTAAAGTGAGAAGTAAAATGGATATCTAGTCACATGAGGAAACATCTCTAACTACCAGTGACCCTAGCGATTTTGGCATCTTTGATTCATGGATCTTACCTGTGAAAATTAGAAGTTACCCTCATCCCAAAACTGTCCTTTAAATAATGCAGAAAATATTTTCAAGCTCATAGTTTCTTTGACTTACGAACATCCTACATTAGGAGTACTAAGCAAGGGTTGTCTAAAAAAAATTAGCATGTTCTTCTTCAGTATGCTAATGGAAAACTAAAGCAATGAGGTTTTGACTATTTTTTTTTTTTCAAAGTAATGTATATGAACCACGTTTAAGGTGTCTTGACACCCTATATTATCTGCTAGATCTCTTGTTCTCTTAGTGTTGGCAGATTGAGAAAAAAATAATTCAGATTTTTGAAGGTGCCTAAATATAATATATTTCATAAATGATTTTCATTAAAATTATTATAAAATTAGACTGAAAATGAGTAGTTTATATTAGATATTAGGAAGAAATTATTTACTGTGAAGTTGTTGAGGCACTGGAAAAGGTTGCTCAGAGTTGTAGATGCCCCTTCCCTGGAAGTGTTCAAGGCCAGGTTGGATGGTCTGGTGAAAGGTGTCCCTGAACATGTCAGGAAGGTTAGAACTGGATGATCTTTAAGATTGCTTCCAACTTCAGTCATTCTACAATTCTATAATTCTATTTTCCTATTAAATTTATTTACAAGATGAAATTAGATGTGATGCACAGTTCACACTAGCCTCACTTTTTAAAAATAGTGATAAATGATCCTTACAAATACTTTGCATGTGAAGGCAAAATGAATAATTTCAAAATGCACACCAGTGAGTTTGTGCATGCCGATTTCTTACAGGACCTGATATCTGAAGGGTTTTTTTGGGAAAGGGCTTTTCTGTTATCATCTGCAATCAACTATCAATAGAGACCAACCACTAAAGCAAAAATTCATAAATGTGCACAGGATGTTGCTGACTGCCCAATAAAATCAGCATTTCACATGTGATGTCTATATAATTCATTGCCAATCCAAAATGTTTTGTGAAGTGTTCATTTTAAAAGCAGAGTATAAATACCAATGAAGTCACAAGAGCAAATGCTGAATAATTCCAGTTTCAGGATAAAAGAAGAGAAATTAGCAGAAGAAAGTGTTGTTAGATTAAAATGGCATTAAGCTTATTATCTGTTTAGTTTCATACTTTTCTCATAGGCTAGCCAGTTCTAATGATACCTTTTAATTCTTCAAACATACTGCAGCAATTAAAGATTCCTTGCCTATTTCAAGATACTATTTCATGAGGAAAGTCTGATATCCTAAAACTTTTCTGCTAGGAATCAATGAGTATGTCTACACTTGTTCTGGAAGATAATAACATGCACTGTTCCCAAAATTAGAAACATAGAAGGAGAAAAAAAGCATTAAAATGAAAAAGAAAGAGCAGAAAACAAATGATCCAACAAAAATTTGCACTTTAATATGCTTAATTAGACAATTATTTTTTTTCTGCACACAGTATGTAAAAGCACAGAAATCAGGTTTGATATTGATTTCTGATCTTGAAAATGTAGGCTATGATGTACTCCTATACTAGACCTTGGAGATCGTTTTATAAAATAAACTTTTCTCAAGTCTAACAAAATTCTTATTTGATGTTTCTTCCCTCAACTTGTGAGCTGTTGAACCTTTATGCAATCCAGAAAACCACTCATTTTCCTGAATGTCAATATGTAATACTATCCAGTATGGTCTAGAGTATGTCTTGTGGTTTCTGCTGTGACGTGAGAAGGACATAGCAGTACTAAAGTCTCATGGTAGCTCTATGTGCAGCCGCTCTATGTGAATTCTTCTGCTATCCTAAGGCATCCCAGACAGTATTAGATGCCTGCCTTTGGACAAGAGCATCAGCCTTTAATGTCTTTCACAGTTTTCTTTCATCAACAATACAACTTGTGTTGGTTACCCATGCGTTGGTGGAGCAGAATAAAATTTTTTGGTCTCTATCAATTTCTGCACTGGATAGATGGCGGAGAGGAGGTGCTGAATATTGTAGGCACATACAGATTGAGTTACCTCACATTTTCAGGGGAAGTTTCCCTTGTTAGTTTGTTGTTTGTTTGTTTATTTTGTGGGGGGTTTTTTTATTTTTTAATTTTGTTAATCCCATTTTCCAGAATCAAAAATAGCAGAGTTCTAGAGCATTATTTGCTCTTCCAGGCAACATTAGCCATCACATGTTCCAGCCTGGAGTGAAATTTCCCCAGCATATTTCACCTAGCTTTCTGTGCTTTCTGAACACCCTTCTGTTGCCTAATTTTCTATTTTAATGCAATAATTTTCTTTTAATATAAAAGAAATTATAAGAAGAAGAAACTCACGGTCTCAAATGAACCCATCTGAGGACTGTAATAGTCTCACAGAGGATACTGACCTCTCTTCCCTACAAGGCCTAGGTCAGGTAAGGACCTGGTGTTAGGTGAAATTTGCTTAGGACCCAGGGTTCCTTTCTCTGTTGCTTAAAATTTCATACCCTTTTATGTGAAACTTCTCATTTTCTCTGCACAGGAGCAAACCTTAAATAATCTAATATAATATAATGGAATGGAAAACAGGAAAAAAATATAAGGCTATTCTTCCTAGAATTTGAAGTCTACATTTTTCAGGTTTTTTACTTGATTTCCTCCATTAAAAAGGTATAAATAAGTCCTTTTTCGTATGAATTAAAGAATGCTGGTGGAAAGAAGCACTCAGAAATCTCCTTTATTTATAGACACATGGGGCAATGATTTAGTTTTCACTCTGGGCTATTGGTAGAAAAGTAATAAAATAATATATCCTTAATCTCTACCACAACACACTAATTCAATAAGAAAGAGATTAATTTTGCAATGTTGTTTTTCAAGTGTTATATAGACCTTATAGCCAATAAGCAGCAATCTTTTTCCCCATACAAGAAACTCCAGTATTAGTATAATGTATGTGTTCATTTAGAAAAATAATAATAATTTTCAAAAAGAGAAGAAAGAGGTGAGGCGGTACTCCAAGTACCAGCGCAGAGACTCTCTTTGCAGTCTTTTGACAAGACCATGTTGAAGTAGGTTGTTCCTTTCACAGTACATGAAGAACTATGGTGGAGCAGACTGTAGCCTGTGGAGGCCGCCATGACAGAGCTGGTGGATAGGTCCTGAAGGAAGCCAAAGCTCATGGAGACCCCACACCAGACCAGCAAGAAAGTCTGAGGAAGAGGGAAGAGGGAGCAGAGGAGCTGCTATGGACTAATCACAGACCCCATTCCCTATCTGCCTAAACATTTCCAAACCCCTGCCGTGGGCAGTGGCAGCTTCCACTAAAGTTGCTCATCTACCCTGGCCTTGAACACTGCCAGGGAACAACTTCTCTTGACAACATGTTCCACTGCCTCATCATCCTCACAGTAGTGAATTTCTTCCTAATATCTGATTTAAATCTATTCTCTTTCAGTTTATGTCATTACTCCTAGTCCTATCACTACATGCCCTTGTAAAAAGGCCCTCTCTGCTGTCTTGTAGGCCTCCTTTGGGTATTGGAAGGCTGCTCAAAGGCCTGTCTGGAGTCTTCTCTTCCACAGGCTGAGCAACCCCAACTCTCTCAGTCTTCCTTCACAGAGGTGCTCCAGCCTTCTGATCATGTTTGTGACCCTCCTCTGTTCGTGCTCCAGCAGATCCACACCTTTCTTATATCAGGGGCCCAAGGGATGGATGCAGCACTCCAGGTGGGGTCTCACAAAGGCAGAGCAGAGGGGCAAAATCACCTCCCTCCATCTGCTAGCCACGCTGCTTTGGATGCAGCTTTTTGGTGGTTGGTTTTCCAGGCTGTGAGCACACACTGCTGTGTGGCACAAAGTTTTTTCAGGCAAGTCTGTTTTGCCTGCTGTGATAACAGGTGAATGATTTCTCTTTCTTTATGTTGGTCCACAAAATTTTTCATCTTATTTTCTCTCCCTGTCCTGTGTGGAAGGGGCAGTGAGAGAACAGTTGTCTGTGTGCCTGGCAGCCAGCCAAGGTCAACCTACCACACAGATGGTGAGAACTGGATGAGGATGTTAAGAATTTTAAGAACAGACACCTTGTCCAGCAGGACTCCTGCCCAGGACTCCTGCCCAGTATCCTGTGGTCTCTGCTCAGGCAGAGGGATGCAGCTGCTACTTTCCTGTTTTCAGCTTCAACCAGGAGCAAAGCTGAGCACACATGCCAGAGACACAGAAACACACACAGACACACAGAAGGCAGGGACACTGACGATCACAGAGAAGGTGCTGCCCCAGCACCCCCCACATGCAGGACTCACACCAGACATAGGGACACATCCCTTTTTCTTGTCCATACTTATTTTATCTTTGTTCCTTGGCATGTGGCCTTAATCCTCAAACTCTCTAAAATGTCTGTTTGGTCTAAGGTTACCCACTGATCTCCCATTAGCTTTATCTTCATTATTACTATGGACATAACTCTCCAGATGAGTGCTAATTATATTTGAGGACCTAATTCTGGTTTTGCTGTTAATAGGAACGATAAGCATGAGATACAGTGATATATTTCTGGCACCTTGATGTACAAATTCTTAAATGTTTCCTGCACTAAGATGATGTATTTGTTTGACTCATAAATAACTTCTATTATTCAGTTATCACATTTTTAAGGCTATAAATAATTAAAAAAAAATAATTTTAAATCTAAATTGTTTTCTTCTGAACTTCAAGAAATTTGGGTTACTTCAGTACTGTTACAAGACAATGTAGGCCCACAAACACATTCATGACTTACAGGTCATATGTGATAAATTCAATTGACAATTGCTGTTTGAGGCATCTCACTTCGTCCATTTTTAATAGTTTCAATATAGTCTTTATTGCTCATAAATCCATGATCACAAAGAAAAAGACTGGCTTTGTAACATTATTCAGCCTTTAGCCTCAGTCATGCAAGTACAGTTATCCATGTGTAAAGAACAGTCCAAATCTCTTAAATCTGTACATCTCATCATACTGCTGTCAGCTGCAGCCATCTGCACTGGGGTGGCCAAGCAATTCAAACATAGAAAGATTTAAGTCTTTGTTGAAAAATGGTGACATTAATATATTTAATTAAAATTAAATTTGAAGAAACTAATACATGAAGAAACTTGGATGTTTTAAAGTATTAGATAGGAAATCTATCCCATAATGAGCAAATTTTATGTCATTTTCAGTGAACAGTAGAGAACAAGTTAATGGAGACAAACATTGTAAGGAACCCTCAACTCTCCAATTCCATCCACAGAATAAAGAAATAGTCTTCCATTTTTCCTTAAACTGACAAGAACTCCTACTTACATTAGTCAGGAAAATGTCTACAACACAGAATACAGAAATACTATACTTTTAAGACTGATAAAACATTGGGGTAGTCTGACATTCAAAAAATTCCCTCAGAAATATAGCAGAAAATATTCATTAAAAACCTAAATTTGGGTTCTTACAGGAAATGAGTAATTCTCAAAGAATTCAGTTAGTCATTTCAAATAACCACAGTGTTGAAAGGTTATATATATAGAAAAGCTTCTCTGGTCTTGGGAGTTCCCCCTCTTAGCTGTACATCATTATAATCTTCCTCATTACCTAATCATAAACCTATAACATTATACCTCCTCTGTATCTCCATGAACTATCTGTGACAATTTACTTTTCCTGCCTGACTAGTGAATTCCCATCACACTTAAAACTGCACTTAAGAGGCACATGCTAAAAATGAAATATTTATTCAATTGTAGTAAATATCTCACCATGCTCTTATAGTCTAGGAATAAAACAAAAATATTGCAACTCGTTAAAAAAATAATGTAACAATAAATATTTCTTTTAAAATATTTACAACTATATGCAACTTTCTGCATCACAGAGTAAGGCAGGCTGCATAGACTATACAATCTATTTAGTAATATTTTCAGCTTTGCCTAATAAAATAATAACACAATTTATTCTCATTTAAAAATTGAGGTCTAAACCCACAAAGGCATTTAAAATTTTTTTCATTTAAATCAATGTGAAACAGATCCCTAGAAATAGTTACTGTCTATAATTCAGTAAGATACAATATAGTTATATTTGCCTTTTATGTCAACACTGTACAACATTGATATGCAAGATCAATATATTTTTCCATTTTCCACTCCTGATGGCAATCTTTACTGAAGACTTAATTTTTCTCTGAAAAAATAGATTTGATCAAATGGAGTTGGCAATGTATGCAAATATACTTTTTGCAATGAAATTAATAGAACATAATTTAAAAAACCCTGACCTAAATTAAAAAACAACAAAAACAAAAAAATTAAAGTGACCTTTTAGTAAAGACAATGATAAAATAAATTTCCTGAATGAAGAATTTTGGGGTAGCTTCTGAAGCCTTAGGAAGTCAGACGCTAAAAGAATGAAAGAGGAACAAGACACACTCTATTTCAAAGTAGTTTTTTATTTCCGATCTATTAAAAATAACTATATATATGCATATAAATAAAACCTGACAAATGTTACTTTGACATTGACATTGATTATGATATTTGGAATTATTTCTGATACAGGAAGGAGATTTGGTAATAGTCTTGCCACAATGCTGCTTAACCCCTACTTTTTAATGCTAATCAGGATAGATTAATATTAAACGAAGCAAACATCTAAATTCCCTTAAAGGCATTCTATCTCTGTAATTCAAAAGCAAAACATTAAAAGAGGAAGCAATAGAAATGTGAGTAAAATTACTATTAAGTGATGACCTAAAACTTGATCTCATTGTTCTGCCAGCCACAGTGAAATTGAAAAGACTTTGTCACATTCTCTAGACACATTGAGTGTGAATAAAACACATACCTTAGATAACTGAGGACCTGGTCAAGGATTAGACCTGACATGACATAATTGACTTTGAAGGCTTGAAGAGGAATTTAGACCGTTGTAGCTAAACAGGAAGAATGTCTAAGGAAATCAGATTAATAAAAGCCTGTCTTAAATGAAACCTCATTTTTGATAAAGCGTAAGTTCACAACTATTATCTTAACATTAGTGGCCGTAAGTGAATCCATAAACTACTGAAACTTAAAAAACATGTAATCAGTGAATTTGAGTTTATTAGAGAAACAAAAACCCCAAGCCCTTGTAGTCTCTTCAGAAATTCTGAATGGTCTAAATATATATTATGGACTATGTAGTGGTTAGAAGTTTTTTGAGGACTAAAAATGCAATTGTGCTGAAGGAGATGTTTTAGTCTTTGACAGTGCTGATTTCTGTGCAATGACTGTTCAAATATTCTAAAAAAGAATTTTAGACAGACTCCCCACTGCAAATGCTTTCTAGAAGAAGAAGATTTTAAATAGTCCTGGGGTATGCAAACAGTAGGAAAGTATGGCCTATACACTCTTCTTCTGTGTTTTCTGTTATCTACAGATAACTATGCAAATCTTTTTGTTGTTTATTTGGTTTTTTTTTTTGTTTTCAGCTGCCTTTTCAGAAGTTTTATACCTTCCATTCAATACTGCAATAGTTATCCTGAAAGGTCCTTGGATATCACTGGAAATAGATCTACAGACATTGAGATACTTGAAATGAGACCACCTCATAGACAGAATACACAAGCTCTGATGCATCCGCAACACTGACAAACAATCCTGGAGACATGTTTACTGCCCGCATGTATATCCAGTTTATGAATGTGTTGGAAACTGTCTTGATACAGGTTCCTGTACAAGGGAATAATTTTAGAACTTTTCTTAATTCACTTGTACAAGGCAATAATATTAGACTTTTTCTGAACCAATATTAACTGAGTGGAATGCAGCATTAAGCAGAATGATGAAGATGGTATAAGAATCAAAATGAACTTTCATAAAAACACCTTGAAGTTAAATTGAATTTGATTTTCTAGGTCTGAAAAAAAAGCATTCTCTTCTTTATGGCTGTCCAGAATAAATATTGGACTAGGCCACCATTGTTTGCAGAAATAGTCTGAGAGGAAGATTTAAAAAAAAAAAAAAAAACAAGCAAGACAAAATTAATCAGATTTTTCCCTTAATTTCCCCAAAACTTAGTTCTGACGGTTTGTGAATATTTTTTTTCCTTCATGAATGATTCTTTACAGAGAAATCAGTGTTACTCTAACTCCTAAGAAGGAGTGAGACTGGATTAAAGCACAAAAGTTCTTTGTTGTATCTTTCCTGTTGCTCCATAAGGGTCCTTTTGCTCTACTTGCTTCTCTCTATTTTTCCTTTATGTATCTCATTTTTCTTTTTTCCACAGGATGATGCCTTTCTTTTGTGCTATAGCACAATGGTTAGAGCACTCAGGATGTGGGAGAACAGGTAAAGAACAAAATGTATTATGTGGCTGTGCTACGTGATAATTTATTTGAATGACGCTTGCCAGAGAATTTTTTTTTCTTTTAGCTTAAAACCGGTTCCTGAGTCATGGATTAGAACAAAAATAAGATTGTCTTTATCGAAAGAAGGAATGTATTTCAGGAACAGAACTAATAAGAAATGTGACTTGGAATCAAATATATTACTTGGAGACTGTCTGTTTTGCAAATCTGTTAGGAGTCAGAGCTTTATTGAATTTGCTTTGAAAGCTGCATCAGAAGTCATTAGTACTTAGACATTAACATTGGCCTACAATTGTTAATGTCAAATCCAAACAGGTAGGAACTTATTTCTAACCCCTTGCAGTCATATTGTAAGGGTTAAAAAAAAGGCACAAATTTTAGCTGTGTTGAGTTACATAAATTATCCATATCATCCTAAGAAAAGATTGCTTTTTAAACTCAATAAATACAACACTGCATTTTCCAAATAATCAGCAATTTTCCCTCTTGAGTTGTCTGAAAAAGACTGTGAATTCAGAGACCATCTAGCAAAATCTTGCTTAGCTGTGAAAATAAGCCTGAGGATGCTCTGCCAAGCATTACAACAAACTAGCTAAATCATTGACTATAGCCCACAACAGAAAGGCATCTAAATGGAAGACGATATGCGCTGGAAACCTTTCCCTGAGTAGCAAAAATAGCAGCAGGACAGGGACAAATAGATAAAAGAAAAGCTTTTCAAGAGCCATACTCTATTCCACAGAAGAACGAGGGCATCGTTATCCAATTTCTAATGACATTTTGCAACATACCACTTGAGTTTTGTTTCTGAATATTTAATTTCTTTTTAAATATTACTTAAACATAAAGAAATATGGTCTAAAATACTTCTGCTACTCTTCTATCTGATTATATTAATTAATATGTCCAAAAAAAAAAAAAAAGAGAAATTCAGGTATTTAAGGTTATGCCTCCATTGTTTTTGCAAGACATAAACTATCACATATTTGAGGTTTTATCTTTCAGACCTGGCATGTTTTTTTGATTCATCTAGAATCTAAGGTATACCAATAGAGACAGGTAAGAATCTGTAAACTGGGTTTTTTTTTTGTTGCTCCAAATGGTTTTGTTGCAGGCAAAAGGTTTCCCACAAGCATCTTTTTCCTGTTCCTGTTTCACTGCATAAAAACACTACATCTGACCAAAAAAAAGCAAATGCAGGTGGACATGCTTTTTTGTCTCTGACTTTTCTTCTCTTCCTTGCTGAGATTGCAGAAGAACATTGACAGCCAGTTTACAGAGCAATGAAATCATTAGTTTTGTATTTATCACTATTATTTTTGTATATAGAGCTATATGGAATAACTTGGGGATGAAAAAAAAAAAAGAAATTCTAGTCTCTAAGCTCACAAAATCTAATAATTATACTTAATTTTAAATAGTTCTAACAGTCTTTTTATTTAATTATACTACATATTGTGTCTGAATGTAAGCCTTATGATTGTAGGATCCTGATCTAAACACCTAAATATGCTTAAATATTCCTCAATTCTGATACTCAGTTTTAGGACTTATGTAGGAGAACGTAAAGAATAATAAAAAAAAGGTTGCTAATATGTGTGTTGTGTAGTGTTGTATGAAGATTTAAAAAAAAAAATCAATGAAAACCAGTTAGTCCATTTTAACTTCTGATTCTATTAGTCATACAGAGATTTGAGAAAAAACATGATGCAACCAAAATGGTATGTCCTGTTCCAGGACATTCTGTTGTACAAGGAAGGATATCAGTGTTCTTAGCAGATGAGAAACAATTCCATTGAAAGCTGTAAAGTAAAAATGCTTAGAGGCAAGGGAATAAGACTGTGACAATGCGTAAGATGCAGCATGTCTTTTCATGACATTTACAGTCACTTCCCAATTTGCAGTAGGACCTTCTCCTACACTCTTTGCTCCCCAAGGACAAAATTTGAACATGTGGCCTCCACATTTGTGTTTCTGCTCATCTTTGAGGAAACAAACATAACTTATCAGGTTTCCTTCCTCCCTTCCTCCCTTCCTCCCTTCCTCCCTTCCTCCCTTCCTCCCTTCCTCCCTTCCTTTTCTTTCTTTCATCCTCTGAACTCTGATGGATAAGAAAAACATTTATGTTGCATGTGGTTGCTGCTTCCTTCCTTTGCAAACTCTCCTAATTATTACAGATACCTGTAAAAATCTTACATCATTATCAGAGAAACGAAAAGAAGTTTTAATGTTTCACATTAATTTTGGAGCTGGCTCTTATTCTTCTGAAGTTTTCTGACTGCTGTTTTTTCAGGGTTAAAAAAATTAAAGTGAAGAAACTGCAATGCATAAAACTCTTGATAAAAGTGTACATGAAAAGAAATGATAAGACTGAATTATGTAATCAATACCTACAATAAACTCAAGTATTATCTCGAACTCGTAACAGCATCATTGGGACTGATAGCATCAGCATTACTAAATATATTTGTTGGTATGTCTTGGAGTCTTACAAAAAACATTTTAAAACTCTTTATTTCTTTTTACAGAAGTAGTAGCTCACTTTTTGCAATTGACACTTTTTTTTCTAACTGTAACATAGAAGTGGGACAGGGGTGCTTTGTATTAAAGGAAAAATGTATTTGTTCAGGACTAATGATTCTTTAGGCAGTGTGACCCCAGCTGCTAACAAGCTAGGAAGGAAATCAAGGAAGAAAAGAAAAGAAAGAAAATCGTGAAAGTTCAGGCAGCAAAGCAGCATACTTGCAACATTATTTGGGACAGAAAGAGAGGAGAAAGTCATTGCTGCATTGCATTATGCTAGAGGTCCCTGGTGGCAAAGACCTTGGAAAGGTACAGTATGAAAAACTGTGAGGTGAGAAGAAATTTCATACTTACTATTTCATAAACTGCTTCTTGCAGAGAATTACACTGTGTCCCCCTGCGCAGAGGGAGGATTGGCAACACATGAGGAGAAGCAACTGTCATCAAGGAAATGAGTGATGCAAAATGGGAGAATGTTATTAGTGTTCCAGTAAGAAGTATGCCCATGTTTTCACCATTTCCCCTGAGTCATCCAGTGTTTCTTGCTGCGGGGTAAAAAGAAGGAACACTGTGTCTCTGCCTCTGAAGCTACTTTCCCTCACTGGGAAAGGTATCTCTCCTTTTCAATCTTTCCAACCACAAATTCTTTATTGAGTGACTCCGGAAAAACCAAACCAATACAAAGAATCCCAGAAGGGCAGGAACATCTCTTGAGTGTAAATGTAATGCATACTACTGCAAAAGTATCCCCCTACACCACTGCACATGTGCACCAAATAAATGCATTCAACATAGAAAACAGAGACTATCAGTATGAATTTCATGGGGAAAAAAAAGAACAAGATCTCATTTTCTTGCTTTGTTGTGATACAATGATGCTACATGCTGCCAGATCCTTCTCTTAAATTGCTCTCTAACAGCTAGATGCCCTCCACAAAGCTGTCACCAGAGAAGAATAGAACACACCAAGGTTGTTTTTGTTTGTTTAAGCTCCTGCTGTGCTGCTTGTCTCCGGTATCAAAGCATTCCTCTTTCAGAACAAATTTCTTTTAACATATTGTTCTCCGTTTCTAAGATTCTGCTTGGTTTGCATAACAAAATCTCCACTGAACACTCATTGATTTATTGGGAAAAAATTAAATTTTCAAAAAGAAGAAAAGCTGCTGAGATATGGATTTTCACATATTTAATCAGAAAGCATGTGCTGATATATTGGTAACATATGATCCAAAATCATTATTATTAGCTTCTCTGGACCTCACTACCATGAAATGATATTGTCATCTATTCCTGTTGCTTCCATAGGAGAATTATTACTTTAAACCTTTTGCTACCAAACCTTGAAATAGGTCCTTTTTGCCATCTACACAGATTGCATCTATACAATAAGGACCAATCTCTGCAGGTATTTCTGCAAATATAAATACATATATATAGTGTTTATATACATAGATATAAACAGTAATGTCAGTGTTAAAAGTAGGCAATATATTGTAAACACTCATCTGAGATAGTGACATTCATGGTATCAATCCCTATGGACCTTGTGTTTTTTCCAACCTTTTCATTTTATGGAATATTAATAAACACGTAACACAGCACAGTAAACTAAAGTTACTACTAAAAAGTGAGAGCAACATTGTTTAAAAAACCCAAGAAATAATAAGCAATTATTTAATAAATATTTAACTGCTATGTTTATTAATGTATAATTTGGGAAAGTAGCTTCAGAGGCAGAGACACAGTGTTCCTTCTTTTTACCCCGCAGCAAGAAACACTGGATGACTCAGGGGAAATGGTGAAAACATGGGCATACTTCTTACTGGAACACTAATAACATTCTCCCATTTTGCATCACTCATTTCCTTGATGACAGTTGCTTCTCCTCATGTGTTGCCAATCCTCCCTCTGCGCAGGGGGACACAGTGTAATTCTCTGCAAGAAGCAGTTTATGAAATAGTAAGTATGAAATTGTAAGTATAAAATGTATAATTAAATAATTATCCAGATACATTAATAAAAGAAATGCAACCAGTAAGGAGATATATCCCAGAAAGGAAGCATCACCCTACCTGCAGTTTATTTTTCATCTCCTAAATGATAGTCACAAAGCTGTACTATTTATTAGCACTGTAGTGAGAGCACACTGCTTGATTCAGTCAATAGTGTGCTTCCTCCCAGAAGCTTTAGGATAGTGTATGCCATTGTGTTCTCCTAGCATTATTTTTAGTCTTCCTTTTTTTTTTTTTTTTGATCACATCTTTCCTTGTGACTGGCTCAGCAAGTCAACATGATGAAAACAAATGTTATTAGACCTTCATTTCCACACTAAAATCCCAGAAGGGGAGCTATCCTGCTTACAGCCCTAATTGCTTTAACAGCACATCTTTCAGCGCTTGTTCTTGTGGGTTTGATTCTGAAGTCCTTACTCAGCTTGAGCAGTACACTTCTTCTGAGTAGTTTCATTGATACCCAGGAGCCTTCTCTCACTATTAAGTGCTTCTCAGCAGGAATAAGGATTGTAGAATGGAGCAGTGTGAGCTTATTTCAAAAGGGCGAAGCAACTAGGCACAGATTCCAGCGAAAGGGAACACAAGCTTTGCTTATCTCACATTTGCCTTCCACACACAGCTACCCCCCCCCACCTGCCCCCACCATCCTTCAGTTCCCACATCTCTCAAGCACAAAGTAAACAGAATTCTGGCAAGTTAGAAACAGCCAATTCCGCTGATGCTGTAGCCATTTTTAAGCCAATGCATGTTATTCAGTGTATTTCTATACAGTGGAAAAAGTACAACTTCAAGTGTCTGCAGAGCTCCTGATTTGCTCTCTTAAGGTAATTTTGTTGAGGCAGTCTCCACTAAAGTTATTAATTTAGAAAAACAAGTGAAAATAATTTATGAAAACAACTTTGCCATATTATTTTATGTATAATTTTTTTATTTTCAGAAGAATTACTCAGTTAATCTTCCAGCTTTCCTTCAAAGTTCACTAGAATTAGGTATCTAAAAAAGAACCGAAAGGAACGTATTCATATACATTTGACACAAATGTCTATGAATGTTAAAACCCATTACATAAACCAGAAAATTGCCAAGAATTGTTCCTCCAATAAACAAGATATCTCTAGTAGAAAACATAATCTAGAATAGAGTCAGATAGAGGTGAGAAAGCAGGATGCAGACCCATACTCAAATATCAGATGCAACAGTGCAGTGTTAGTGTGTTGTGTTTGCGTTTTTTTCTAGTCATGGGAAAATAAAAGCTCTTGAGTGCAGAGAGAGTATTTCCCTAGCAAAACTCTATGACATCCCCTGTCATCACAAGCTCACTTACCTCCACAGAACACTGCACTCTCTCAGCTTCATACACTCAGAGGTTCACAAATCCTTGTCCTGATGTCCAGAATTGTTCCCCAAATTGCAACATCAAGAAGATCCTAATGTCAAGAAAAAGAACTGCACTGTTAATTGACTAATTAATATAAACTATATTTTATATAGTTCATGATTTTCAGGTGAATTTCAGATTGCTTAGCCAAAATCAAATCCTGAAAACACAATTAATTTTTCATTCATCAGAAGAGCTTTAATGCTTACGTTAAAAATACAGATGGAAAAATCAGTTAATTAATCTATGAGGTTGAACACACAATTGCAATATAATTAATAAAAATAATAAATACTTTGCTCATCGATATATACCCTCTTAAGCTCATTTTAATTCTGCATTGTTTTGAGAAAGGCAACATAAGTAAAAATTGTTAAAGTTAATGTCTGCTGAAATTGAAAGTAAGATGCAGTGGAGGTTGTGAAGATATATATTGGCATTTATAAGGTATACCTATTATTGTTATTGTTATTATTATTATTAAGCTCTCTAAAAATTGGGCATATTTTATGCATCCTTCTTTGATCTCAGATCAGAGGATAACTGTCTAATGCCATCCAGAGTATAATTCTTTACCCCAAAATGTCAAAACTCAAACTACTTAGCTCAACAGGTGTTTGGCTTCGTTTCTGAAATTCCCCAAGAGATTATGAACTGCCAATGTTCTCTAAACTTGCACGGAGCAGACTATGAAGCCCACTAGTGCAGTTGATCATGTTTTTCATTTTACATTGATTTTTTAAATGAGAAGCTAGGGATATATTGTACATTTTTGGTGATCAATCACAAAAGCTAGTTCCTGATTATCTCTTATCTAGAGTGGATGTTTCTGTCTTCTATAGGAAAAGCCTGTGCAGAAGCCAACTTTTTTTTCCCCCAGTATTTGTGGCCTGACTCCTTTCCAAACCTCATATGTATCTACCTGCAGCAAGAACAATGTTTCATACATAGAGTTTGGTTTTGTGGGTATTTTGGTTTGTTTGTTGGTTTTGGATTGGGTTGGGTTTTTATAAGATACAGATACCTGAAGCAGTCTTATCTCAACCAAGGTTTCCTGGAGTACATTGTTATTTTCATGTTCATACCATTCTGGACTACTTGCATTTTTTTCTTTGAATTACCCCAGTTACTAACAATTATGTTTAGTATATTTTCCTTTTGTTTCCATTTTCTTTCTTCTGACATTATGGACCTTGCAATGATGCAAATCTTTAGCAGAATCACACTTCTGTACAGGGCTTCTAATAAGGCTTCCTTGATTAATTTTTCATGATCCTGTGTGCCTTTTGACACTGTAAAGCCAAAGTTTTCCAGAATGTATTTAATTTTTTACTTTTTTATCTTTCAAGACCCTCAATTTAAGTTTCTTTTACGTGGTTGAAGCTTTTAAAATGTTTCTCTAATTACTCAGTTGAGTTACAATATAAGCCATTCTTCTCTTATTTTGCAGCAGTCTCAGCTTATTCAACATCAGAATATAAAACATATATAAAAAATGTAACCTTTGTTTAGTTTTCTTATTTGATTTATTACCAAAAATCAGGCAGTATATTTTTAATTACATTCTTAGCAATGCATAAAAGCAATCCTTGGAACTATTAATTTATCACAACTCATATCAGCCAGATTTATCTTTGAAAGTAAGATAGTAAGCCTTCATCATATTGGATATTCAACCCAGATAAATCTAGACTAAAATCTGCAGCAGTGTCCGGCTTTAGATCCCCACTGGAAGTAATGGAAGTCTGATCATAGGCTCCAATTTTATGTTGAAGCTGCTACCTGAAATGTTTCACCCGGTTGTTTAATATAGCCTTTCAAGTGCAATTTATGACTTTGTTCACTATCTACTAAGTATATTAATTAATCAGTGCTTTATGAACCTAACACTTTACGGGTTTTGTTGCTTAGCAACAGAACTTCCTCCAATAAGGGGCTATATCTAGAGTCCTTTAACCAGCTTTCATCTTCCATGGCATTTTTAAATTCAGTTATTTCATTACTTTTAGAAAACAAAGCACTTCTAATTTCAAAGGATAAATTATTTTACTTAATTTTTTACTTTCATTTCAAATACTAAAATGACACTTAGGAATGACTATAGCTGCACGAACGTATTATTCACGGTAAATATGTACAATGAAATCCAAACAACAGTAAAGTAATCACATCAGCCAAATGTTGGCAGTTCTTTTCATTGCTGTGGGAAACACACTCTCACTCATTCCAAAATCCCTATTAAATCTGTATTAATGTCCTCCATCTCTGGACACAAGCAATAGAGTAGTAAATTATACTTCTGTGTAAACTGAATTCTAAAATTGAGAACAGGACCTTTGCAATTTACAGACATTTTAATTTCTAATGTCGTTAAAATAGATGTTTCTCAGTCCATGAGCTCTTCTGTGGCACAAATAACAGCTTTGTTTGGTGCATCAAGGGTTCAGCTTTTAATTCCACTGTTATGCATAACATTATTAGAATTAATATTAGTTTCTCTATTTTACAAGACTCATTAGCTGAAAGCTAAATTTATCCCCACCCATGCAGACATCAGTTTCAGAAAGTGCTCACTAAATTTTCATCCTTTGCAAGAAGTGTAAACATTTAACAAATATTTGGTGTTATTCTTGGATATGTTGTATATCCACTTTATGCCTGAGTCAGATGTTCAGTACTGGAATTATGCCTGCATCTAATTTAGAGTAGCTATAAAATCAGTGGTAGTAACTCTTTACTTTAAGGTAAATACCCCATACAGTACAAGAGAACAAAACAAAAAACAAAAAAAAAAAAAAAAAAAAAAATTACCCATATTTAGATTAGACAGTACAGTCTTACCACTTTTTAACTCTTGATTCATAACACCAAATGTGTCAATTTACCCCATTTGATACCTACCATCTATGGAGAGAGGATTTGTTTGGAGAGAAAATATAAAATGCAAAATGAACTAATTTGGGTACTATGCCAATGAAGTTAGCGTTTGACAGGTGCTAAATAGACAAATATATTTTATGTGTCCATGTTTGAATTATGCTTTTTAGGTTTTCAGTATAACTAGGATTTCACAATGAAGGAAGCTATGTTCTCCAATGTACATGCTCCACTACTGTTGAGTGGTTTGCTACTGCAGTGTAGCTATTTGGATAAAAATATGATCCTGACCTTTCTCCTTTCACATTACATGATATAATTTCATAGACACAATCTTTCACATCTGTGGAGTGTTACCTTATAAGAAAATCAAATGAGAATATTGTGGGATGCAACTGGTTCCAGGAAAGGACCCCATCTGACAAGCATTCTCTTAAAATCTATGTGGGACATAAAAGGTTACATTTAAGCTGAAAAGATCTTTTCTAGGACTGTACGTGCTTGGTATATGCTGCATAATATATTACATGAGCATTAACCAAAATTTTGGATTACAACAGCTATTTTTAAAGACAGCTTTTGGGAAAGTTTTTATTCTGTCTTGTTTTCCCTTTGGAGTCACTGAATTCTGTTCTTATCTTTGATACAGATGAAAAGATGATATACAGATAGAACAAAGTTATATTGAAATGAAATATGGCTCCAAAATCCTTTGAAATTATTTCTTTAAGTATTGTTCCTCCTTCACATGCTCATTGTCTCTGTTTTACACATTTTGTCTTCATTAAGAATGTTGTGAAAGATTGAGAAAACAAAGGATACATCTTAATTTTTTTACCCTTTTTTTACCTGAGCAAAGTTGTTCCTCTCAGCTATTCAGCTAGCAGGGAAAAGTCCTGAGGACTAATGTTCAGTTACATGACATTAATATGGCAAAAACTTCTTGCTACCACAATGTATTCCATGGACATAATAAAGACAAAGGTATCTGCCTGCATTTTTTCCATATTTCTCGGTGCAATCACTGCTCAGGAGAAAGGAATTGTAAATGTAGTTTCATTTTGCTTTTTGATTTTGACAAAACCATTGTACCGTTTTTCAAATACTTTATTTTCCATGGTAACATAATCAGTGCATAATGTTTCTTAAAATTTTAATAAAGCATAAATAAATTTGTGTAAAGCATTTTTTTTCAAATAACTGCAAATATTTAAAGCTTCTAATCACTGCAATGCAGTGGTCTGTTGAAAAATTTGTTTGCAGACAGAAAAGAAAAAAAGAAAGAAATCAGGATCTCATTCATGTTTCATGGCTGGGAATAGATGTCTCAAAATTTTGATTACATTTGTGGAGCAGTCATGCAAGGGTGGAAGTTTGGTTCAGACTAACATATAGAAATTACAGTGTCAAGTAGACATTATTAATGGACCAAGACATCATAATCATTGAGGTCTCTGCCACCTCTAAAATACACTTTATGAACCTCCTACTGCCAACACAGTGATTTTCTACATCATTCTATAGACCTACTAACTTCAGTTACCTAGTCTGGGACCAGGCTAGAATCTGCCTTGATGCTCAGAGAGAAAAGTCTGTGTCTGCCTGCAAAACGACATGTAGATTTTCCTAAAGAAATGTCAATGTTCAGAAATAGTGAGAAGAATATTTGGAAAAAGAAGATTTTTTAAGGATTAGTCATGAAGGTATTTAAGACAAATTTTGCTGATTTCCCCTGAGGAAATTAAAATAATATTCTTTATATATTGCCAAAATTTGACTGAGTATTATTAAGATAATTATTAACAGAGTTTATCCTCATCATCATGTTACGTTTTTTCCTGGTTTCATAAATACTGAACTCTAAGTTGCTACAACTGAAGTTACGGTAGTATTTAAACAGAGTTCTTAATTCCAAGTTCATAAGCAAAGGTATCTTAGATGGGGTGTGTTATGAAAAACTCTGCTCAACTGACTGAACTAAGGCTTCAGCAGTACTAGGGTATTCAATGTACCTGAAGAACCTGGAAATGACAAATGAAACATCCATGCATCTAGAGAGCAATTAGACTACCACTAGGCATTTCAAATGACAAGAGATACCCATGGAAAAGTAACTGAGTCAAGTTATGTGGTGTTTGTGGATCCTTTGATACAGTAGGAGTTCAGAAATACTAAGAGCTGCCTGCAATCTGGAGTTCAATCCCTCCATAAAAGTGAACATTCTGTCACCTTAAGAGCCCAGAATCATTTGAGTTAATCTAACATATATAAGCTGGCTTCCATCTGCCTCTGCAAAAAGGTGCCTCTCAAAGCTCTCCTTCTGTTCCTCTGTGAACATTTTGGCTGGTCCAGCAGATTTGACATGTCACCTGACTCTTATGTTTAGGCAACTGATGTCCATCATGGGTAGACAGTCAAGATTAGAGTACAGCAGAGAGATTTTAGAGTGACTCATTTCACAATAAGAACCCTTTCAAAATGGTAAATCATCCCACTGATGCTAGACACTTGTGTTTCATCAGTGACTACAGACATCTTTCCTTTAGGAGGTCAGAGCTAGATGTGATTAGTCCAGCTACAGGCTGATTTCTGAGTACCTTTCATCTGTTCCGTTGATGGCTAAGCAGACAGACCTTTTTGGAAAGTTCATGACATATTTGTCTGCTTTGAAATATCTGGCAATTAGATGGTTGATTCTATTTTTAAGAGCCTTAGATAATAAGAACACACTGTGCTAAAGAGAAATAGATCTCAAGAAAAAATTTAGATGCATGGGAAAAACTTTTTTTTACATAGGGTGTAAAAACTGTAGTGAATGTAACGAATCTTTTAAAGTGCTATTTCAAGTTATGTGATATTCATGTGAGTTGGAAGCTGAGAAAAAGCTGCCTGCATGTCGAAATACCTTATTTTTTCTTGTTTATCAAATCCTTATTTCATTCTCTAGCAAGTTCTGAATTATTGATTTGCATGTTGATAAAATTCACCCTAAAGTTAAAAAAGGATGAAAAGAGAAATTTGAATTGTAAATATTTCTATTAAAGTAATTGTTTAAAAAATGAGTAAAAAGCCCCCAAAAAATCCACAAAAATTTAGCATATAGGTAAGTCATGCATATTGTACAAGATAGTAGCCTTTCATCTCAACAGTTTGTCTAACACTGAAGAATAAGATGAATACAGAATCCACAGTTTTTGTGAAGTTATTTGTTTGGGACTGTTCCTCTGAGACGTATGGAGAGGAACTGTGAACTACTCCTTTGTTTTTGCCTTATTGACTTACCTCTAACTGCTTACAGACATCTCCTTTTTTTCCATACTTCCCTGAAATGTTATTCTTTAATCTTAAAATTTTTTGTGAATATGCTGGATACTAAACCTGATTAGAACTTGTCCATTATATTGTGTTTCTGAAAAAAGATTTAATAATATGGCCATTGAATTTATCTTTTCAACCTTTTCTCCTTCTCTGGTGCTCCCAAACACAAAAATTATCTCTATTTGTGTAGATACACAGAGAGAAAAACTCTATCCAAACTATACAAATGCACTACATTATATTCTTTCACCTTTTATTTATTAAATGGTTAGAGGGGTAGTAGTTTTAATTTAAATAACTTAATTCATGAAAAGTCTGCTGAAAGATATATCCAAGGCCACCTCCTCTGGCCCAGGAAATCTCTGGAGCATAAGCCACTATAAGATCTAAGAAAATGTTTATTATGCTCATGTAGTGGATTCTCTGGGATACTCCACTAGTGGTTTCTGTACATCAGACACCAGATGGATCTTTAATCTAATATAGTTTTGAAGACATTAACAAAACAATATAATGATATCCTGCTGAACTTTTCTGCAAAATTTTGCAATTCTAAGGCAGGGAGGAAATTCTGAAATCCATAGCAACACGAGGATGTTCTGTCTTAAACAGTAGGCTATTAAAAAGAAAAGTCTTTTAAACATGTTTAGATTTAACATATTGTTTTACCTGAATGCATGTCACTAGACAAAATGAGAGAATTGCAGTTTATCATGACAACCAGTGGTTTTTGTCCATGGTTTGGTTAATAAGACTATAGAAGGACATTTCTTGTGCTTCCCTCTTAGATTTTAATTTTTTCTCCCTTCCTTTCATAAGGGGGGAAATATAAATTATCAAATTTATATAACAAGGTAAATACCAAGTAAAGAAACTAAAAAGAAACAATGGCTTTTCCTCAAAGGATGCCCAGATATCATTTATAACTCATCCAAGACATAAATAAATGAAAGAAAGTATAAATCAAGTGA